>NC_056725.1:966589674-966612174 GCF_019279795.1 Protopterus annectens | reverse complement strand
GGGCCAACCCCTCCCCAGAAGAAAAGCCCCATGCTGATGGAGCGTGTCAACAATTATAGTATTCTAGGTCTCACTGAAGGGGGGGGGTCTCTGCCTAAATGATATTTACTGCCCTAAAAGACAACAGAATGATAACACGCATAAGTATCACATAACTGCCAAGTAACTGTTAGGAGATAAAACAGTTGCGGCAGGCAGTCAGTAGTGTGCACTAAAACAACATAAAACACTTTCCAGGTGTGAAATACTAACAACACACATGCTGCAGAAGAATGAGAGTAGCAAGAACAACGTATCCTTGTATGTACTATAGCAGTAACTCAACTGTGCTCCCTCTCAAAATAACAGTCCATTTTAGTTTGTGACATAACAGTAAGTTTTCTTTGCTGCCCCCACCCACAAAAGAACAGGCACATGAACCATTTTGCTAATAAAATACATTTGAAATGCTAAACATGCTTTCAAAGGACATGTCTCTGAAACAGTTGTACATATGTATTACACGGCTTTCTATCTGCATGTATCATCACTCATTTGTACCTCTGAAATGGCTTGACAAACATGGCTATGCCATTGGTACATACCTAACTAATGCATATAGATTTCAGTGTAAAAGTCTTTGCTTCACAATATTCATTAATATAGTCCTGCATATGCATTATGTAGGCAATGAAATGATAGCATACCTGCTGGAATTCAATACTGCTCTGTAAAGATGACTTTGAAAATACTTTACTTTTCTGAACATGCAGCAACTATCCTCACCATCGATTTGGCTAGTTACACATTTGCCTTTTTTTTATAATGGAGTAGATTATTAATGGACTGCATCTGGCATAGGCTGTGTTTCACAGGTGCTAATTACAACATAAGCAGCTGAACTGCATGCAATCAACCAATCTGGTGGAGCTATTAAGCTAGTTAAAAAGCTACCATGTAGGCTCCATGCTGTTTTTTTTTCCTGTGGATTTCAAAAGTAGTGGAGTACAGACACAGAAAGTCTACATAGACAGAATGTTAGGAGCTGATGCTGTTTAACTCCATTTGTATGTGCAACAGGCTGCAGGCAATGCTTCTTCTGCTGCCAATAGGCCTAGCCTGAGATGGAGAAGAGTTTTCAGGCCACATTTAACTTATCACAACATACATGACGTGGACATTGTAGAGTGCTACTGGGTGGAGAGGGACACAATACAGGAACCCTGCGACCTCTGCTGGCCTGAACTCAGAGCAACAGCCTTTACCTGCCCATGAATTGGCTGTGTACTGTTTGCATCACATGCAGCTCTGAAATAACACTATGGCAACTGCTGCATTTACAAGGTAAGTCCTGAACATGTACTGTATTGTATAATAATATTATGGCTTGTCCTTGTATTTCATCACTTGGTACAGTAAACAACTACAATGGAGATTTGCATAGAAATTAATGTAATATGTGACAGCAGAGAGTTATTTGATGTGTATGTGTCTATTATCAAGTAGCAGGTCTCAGGCCTCAAAGATTCAGACACTGATACAGCCCCAAAGTACTAATGATCATTGCATGCCCTCAGTTAGCACCATACATTTGTAATAGGAAATCATGAAAGAGAGACGTTGGAAAGTAATGATACACATAGCAGTTTCTGGCTTCACCCCCCCCTCACAAGATCGAACAGGCAGGGTGCAAAACAAGGAGACTAACAAGAGCAACATGTCCTTGTTTGTGCTGTAACAGTAGCTCAGCCTGGGTTCAAAAGAGCAGTATACCATTACATGTGCCATGAGAGGAACCCACATCTACCTTCCCACAACCAAAACTGCAGCCTACGCTTGTTTGTGCCATACAACCAGCCCTTCGTTTGATGGCAACTGCATATCATAGTGCTCCCAGTTAATAGCCTCACACATTTTAAGTTAAATGATGTAGACTGGTTCATACACTGCATGTCTCTGAGTACTGGTCAGACAACTGATGAATGACCAAGAAGCACAGAAAGGTAAAACTGAGCTGTATATTTGTAAGGAATAATCATAACAGGTTGTGTGATCACTAAGTACACTACATCCAAATATATTAAATATAATAACAGGTCATGTCTTAATATCAGTGTACATTTAGTTGCACTTGGTTGTGTGAGAAATTATTTCATTTATTTGCTGCCAAGCTGTTTGTGTGACAAAGATGGATAAGTCACCCCTCATGTTTTCTGATAGCGCATTTCAGTGTGGGTTGGGATCCATATTTATGCAGTCATAACTCATGTGTACTAACATTTTCTACAGTGTATGTCATAGGCCGATTTTCCTCATTTCAACTAATTCTCCATTTTTATTCTTTTTTTGGGGGGGGGCACTGTTTGCATGATGCACCTCATAGCACAAACAGCTTTGGCTATGTGAATCTCATTTGTGTGTAGAGTGGCAGTGCAAAATCCAGAAGAATGGGCCACCCAGGTTGCAGACAGGACCCAGACAGCTGCAAACATACGCCAGTTGTAGTCAGTTAATACTATTGGTATCACACAAACACAGCAGTGCGCACTCTCATGCAACATATTTGCATGATGGTAAGTGCTGCTCAACACTTTCAAATGTTGCAAAACCAGAAAGTGTGCATTCCCAGAAAGTGCGATACCTGCATTTGGTGGGAAAACATCATTCTACATTGGTCTTGTTCTGTGGTAGGCATCGCAGGTGTCCCTGGAGAGGTTTTGAGATTCTGTGCTCAAAGATGGGGTGTCTAGGAGTCCAACATGTTTGTTGGACTCCTAGTGAATGAACGTGGGCCCAGGCTGTTGCAGAGAGACTATCATGGCATGGCTTAGAAGGCAGAGGCATGGAATAGTCTGGCCCGGGCTCTGACCTACTGGTATCCCCCGCACTGGTGAACAATGCAGAAATCACTGCAGAGGCCTCAGGACGCAGAAGAGAGATACCCTCAACCATTGGATTGAGGAATGTGGGACTAGGGGCAGCCCAGAGATGTGTAAGTATCACTCACAGAGACTACTTGTAAGAGTTAAAAGCTGGATATAGTCAGGGTTGGTATGCTTAATGATATTCTGTTCTGTTCTGTTTTTTTCCACAGTCATCACCGACTGAGAACTGAATGTGTGAACCCATACCACTAGATTGGCATGGATGCAAGATACATGTGGTATGTATGCATCCCAATAATAGGATTATGTTAGCATTAAAAGTAAAGAAGCATTTATTGGTTTATTATACAGTTGTATGAAACTGAGCATTCATTTCTCAACTGTAATAGGAAAGTATGCATGCATTAGTCTGGAGGCCAAAACAACAGTTCACTGTCACAGAGTAGTCATAGGTTGTCCCTTCAAAATCCATGCTTCCCAAATATACAATACTGTTAAGTTTCATTGATATTGCAATGTAATGTCAGAGCTCTAAAGCAGTGGCACCACCTGCCTTCTGTAAACTGTAATCAGTATAATTGGAACATGCATATGTGCAATGCATGCACACATCAAGGATTGCTTGCTGCAATCTGTAGTATATTGTGCATCTGTTAAGAGCTGGGTAGTCTTCTTAACAGGAAACAAGGTATTTATTAGGAGTTGGTAGTCTTCAAAGCAAAGGTAAAAAATAGAGTCAAATAACTGTATCAATGCTTTGTATGTCATATATGAAGTTACTAATGTTCTCCCTATTTTTCTCTCATCACAACCCTTTTCTCTCTCTTTTTTTTTTAATTTTATTTTTTGTTTTTTTCCACAGCACAGCAGGGTAGGCTTGTTCCACTGGATCTTTTGTCCCCCCACTCCACTGGCTACAGCACCACTGCCTAGCAAATCTTCTGCATGACCTGGTAGCAGTCCCTCTGCTGCCCCTGTACTACTTGGCCCCTCAGGTAGTTCTGACCCACAGGATAGCCAGTGGTTCTCTCCAGGAGCAATGGCAGAGGTAGCAGAGGTGATGAGTTTATCAGCCATGATGAACTGCCAGGGTCGGTGCATAGGATTGTGCAGCACACAACTGATGCATTCCTACACTGGATGGAGTCACTGCTCTCCATCATTGTATTAAATAACAGAAGGAGAGGCAGACATCCGACACTGCAACCATCTGTGCAGTGAGTTGACAGTGATGGCTCAATTCTCACTGTCACCCAACTTGATGTCCATGGGTTCACAATGTCCCAACCCTCATCCCAACCATAGTGTTCACCCACCTCTTGTGCCCTTCACCATCTCTGTCTCTTGCACAATAATCCTTTAAAGAAGAGAAATGGGTAACACAGGAAAGTGGTGAAATGGAGAGCAAGCAGCTGGAAGAACAAAGTGAAAGGAGTGACGGAACGCGCAGGAAGGATGTAGGAAAGAACCATAGTTATCCATTTCTTCAAGAATAAAACATGAACATATATGCAAAATATTAGATGAATTTGGATTGCCATCTCCAGAGAGAGAGAAGTGACCACAACACAATCTGTTGTACAGGGAATTGGAAAGAATCAAGTGTGTCATGAAGACACATTTGCAAACGAAGAGCTATGTATGGGATGATTTTTTTTTGTCTGTATGAAAGGTGGTCATTTTTTTTTGAGAGAGAGAGAGGAATGCTGGGGAAGGGATGTATGAATGTCTGTGTTAGGTAAGTTGGGAAGGTGAGGAAGCAATTGCAGACAGACAAGACAGACAAGACAAGAGAGAGGACAGTGAAGGACAGAAAAGGTGGGGTGAACACAATGTTTGGTGAGTGGGTGGAAAATCCAGGTCCCATGCACATCAAGGTGGTTGACAGTGAGAATCTAGTTCTCACCCAGTGGACTGTCATCACTGTCATCTCACTGCACCACTGGTTGTAGTGCCTGATGTCTGCATCTCCTACATGTACTCTGAATGAGGATGGAGACCAGTTGCTCCATCCGGTGTAGGCATGCACCCACAGTGAGGGGCACCATGCTATGCACCATCCCTGGCAGTTTCTGTTAGGTGGTAAACACACCACCTCTGCCACAGGCCTATCCTCAGGGCAGAGCTACCTGAGGGTCTGGGTAGAGTAGGGGTGGCTGAGTGGGTGCACCCAAGTTGTGCACCAGATGTGCTAGGTAGGGGTAATGTAGCTGGTGGAGTGGGGGCAGGTGGATCCCATGGGACAGGCCTACCCCACTATGCTGTGGAAAACAAAATAAAAAACTAAAAAAAAAGATAAAGAGAAAAGGGTTGTGGTGAGAGAAAAATAGGGAGAACATTAGTAACTTCATATGTGGCTTACAAAGCATTGATACAATTATTTAATTCTATTTTATTACATTTACTTTTAACACTGCACATGCCTAACACATTTCTTCATTACTTTTAAGACTACCCAGTTCATAACAGAGACAGACTATAGTACAGATTGTAGCCACCAGTCCTTGATGTGTGCATATATTACACATACGCACATCCACATCATACTGATTACAGTTTATATGTGCCACTGGCAAACAGGTATGAAGTTGCATTGAATTAATGATGAAAACCTAACAGTAGTGTATATTTAGGAAGTATGGTTTTTAAACCCACAACTAATGCCTACTCTCTAATACTGTGCTGTTCTTTTGTCCTACAGACTACTGCATGCATACTTTCCTTTTACAGTTTAGACATGTATGCTCACTGTTATTTGAGAATATGGCCCCAATGATTTGTGCTACAGACTAAGGCATGCATAGCTTCTTTTATAGTTTTGATATGCATGCTCAGTTTGATACAACTCTATTAAATAACATGTAAGTGGTCTTTAACTTTTAATGCTACTTAATTACTATACAAATTATTGTTACTATTATAAATTAATTAAAGTATGTTTTCACATTAAAAAGACTGCAACTTCAATTTTAGTGGCAGAAGGAAGGTAGTCTGGTCTGTCTATGTTGGGATACACACAGGTAGGCTTAAGTACTTGTTGCAGCTAGTTGCTTGATTTGTTTCTGACACAGTTCACTTTTGGCTAACTAAAGTGTGTTTTACATTGAGAAGACTGGGAATGCAATTCTAATGGGAGTATAAACCAAGAATTACCTGTTGCTATTTATTTGATTTGTGTCTGATACCTTAATACCTTATCATTTTTGGCTAACTGAAGTGTGGTTTTACATTAAGAAGATTGTGACTGCTATTCTTGTGGCAGTAGAAGGGTAGCCTGGTCTGTCTGAGATGGGAAATGCACAGGGATGCCTAATGTGAGAATTACTTGCTGTATCTAGTTATTTGATTGTTTCTGATACCGCTTCACTTTTAGCTAACTAAAGTGTGTTTTCACATTAAGGAGACTGGGACTGCAATTCTAGTGGGGATAGAAAGGTAGCCTTGTCTATCTTAGTTGGGAAACTCACAAGTGGGCTTAAAGGTACAATTACTTGTTGACGCTAGTTGCTTGATTTGTTTCTGATACATTTCACGTTTGGTTAACTAAAGTGTGTTTTTAGTAGAAAAGTAGCCTGGTATGTCTGACTTGGAAAACATACAGCAAGGCTTAAAGCAAGAATTACTTGTTGTATCTAGTTGGTATCCTTTCACTTATGGCAAACAAAGTGTGTTTTTACTATAACTCCAGGTTGATTAAACAGGATGATGCTCTGGAGTTCATCCACATCCAAGTGCCCATGGACAAGGTTCCTTACCATGTCCTGACCAGCTACATACAGGTTTCCCTCCATGACCCACAAAGCTCACAACTCTTACCTAGACCTACTAGAGACACTCACCATCAAACAAAATATCCTGTTCATTTGAGACTTTAACTAACCTTCTCTAGATTAGGAAACATACACTGCCTATGAATCACAGGCACATCATTTTCTGCTCTTTATCAACACAAACACTCTGACCAGATAGTGCACATCCAACCAGAGGATACAACATATTGGACCTAGTACCCCCTCCATGTCATGTCCTCATTGAGGTCAGACCACAAAGTTGTCTCCCTCAAAATAAAAATCATCCTAGAAAACCCAACTAAACCCAACTAAGCCCATACAGTTAGGAACTATTCTAAAGCAAACTATATCCTATTAAGTGACAGTTTGTCAAAGCTTATGGCTCTCTTAAACTCAATAAAACTGCTACCTATACAGAATTATTTTCAGAAACCATATACAAACATGTGAATAGCTGCAATGAGACTGCTGTACCTACCAGAAGTAAGCTGAGATCTAACACCATAAACAAACCCCATTGGTGGAATCCTTACCATAACAGGGTATATAACAAAAGAAAAAAGTTATGGACAAAATCAGAAAGAGCAACTCTCATACAGACAGACATTTTCTGATTCAACTAACCAAAAAAAGTAAGAGGCCTAACAAAGTCCAATTAGACCAATTACAATGTCAGGACAGCCTCCCAGGCTAAGGACAATCACAAGGACTTCTTCAGCTATGTCAGGAACTTTAAAGATAAGACTCACCAGTGTGCATAACTGGTGGAGAATGGCACAGCCTTCACTGACCTGGGTGACATAGCAGATCTACTGGCTGATAAATTCAGTTCTAACTTCACCCCTACCAGTATCTCCTGTGAAATCTCCTCTAGCATATCCCCCCCAAATATCAACAGGGAGCAGGTCCTGGTGGTACTCACTAAGACCAAAAACACTGCTTCAGTGTGCCCCAAATGTATTCCTGGTTGCCTCCTAAATAACCTAAAACAAGATGCAACAGGACCACTTGAGGCACTCTTCAACTGTGTCTTCTAAACAGGTTACATGGCAGGTGAATGGATGTCTGGAACGGTCATCCTTCTTCACAAGGGTGGACCATCAACCGACTTCTGGAACTAAAGACTCATCAGTCTGATTTGTCTGATATGCAAAGCCTCTGAACAAATTATGGAAATGATCAACAAGGACATTGGCAACCTACAGACACTGGACCCACCCAGTTTGTCTTTGTTAAGGGAAGGTTTTGCCAGCTCAGCCTGGTAGATGTCTTTGAGAGAGTCACCAAGCCTTTGGATGATGGGAAAATGGTACATACTGCCTACCTTGACCTGGACAATATGTTTGATACACTACCCCACTGAAGTATTGCTGGCAAACTCTCAGAACTATGCATAAATCCCTACATAATTTGCTGGATTTCTGGCTCACTCACAGATATGTCCCAAGAAGCCAGGAATGGTTAGACCACCTCCATCAGGAGACAGGTCACCAGCAGAGTACCTCAGGGCTCCATGTTTGGCATCTACTTTTCAGAAGTAAAGGCTAATGTCAAAGACCTCTAGCTCACCAAGTTCACAGATGACTGTAAATTGGGAGCTATCATTGATTCTCCTATGACAGAAACATTCTACAAGAGGATCTAACACAAACAAATGATTGGTGCCAAAGCCATGGACTAACACTCAGTGAGGAGAAATGCATTATACTGCCCTTTGAGAAATCATCAACCCAAGCTAATTGCTCCATCGATAAAACACCTCTAAGAGTTTACCCAATACTTAGGGATCTGAGAACATATGTAGACAGCAATCTGGCCTTCAATCAACAGTAGCCAAAACAGTAACAAATCATTCTATGTCACCCTACTCATAAGCAAGGGTATGGCATCCAGGTTTAGGGAAGTGATAGTGCCACTGAACAGTCCTTATCAGACCCATCATGTACTCAATGCATGTGCCCCTCAGTGAGTACAATGTTCCCTTTGCTGTGTACCTAGCCAGGCACATGCTGCAGTTGGAATGCCCTCAAAGGTTCCTCACTGGTAGAATCCAGGTTGTTGAGAGGTGATATATGCCTAGCACATAAGGCATCCTCATCTCTAGCTCTGATGGATCTCTTGCAGATCCGCAAAATGAAGAGCACCAGAAATACTAGATCCAAGGACCTGAACTTTACCTGTGACAAAAATAGAACATGCTGGACAGATTGATATATGTCTCAAAGGATCCCACACTAAGGAATTAAGCTCCCCATCTACAAGAAGCGGAGTTCATCCCTGACCCTTTTCAAAAGATATCTTGATCATTGTATGGGAAATCACAAATTCACCTCTGGTCTGGCCTCCATGTCTCTGATGGACAGAGTTCAACAGTAAGTAAATTAATCCCCAACTAGCATACCCTGTCACATAACCCCTAGCTTCCTGGTTATTAACATACTCCACAATACAGGTGTCAAAGGAGCTAAAAAACAAAACTGAGTGGGGTTGCATGTCTAGGCTTGTGAAGACCTTAGTGGTCATTAGTCTAGTATGAACCTATGAACCTGTAATTCTGTGATACTCTCTGGCTTAAGTCTGAGACTGATTTGAGAAGCTCAGGAAGATTTCCAGATGAAAGTCCACTTTGTACTTGGTTGGGAATGCCTTTTTCCAGGCCAGAATCTAGAAGGCATCTTAGAAACACAGTCATGTAACAAGGAATTGAGGAGGATTTTTGTCTGTTGAGCTGAAAGCCTGGGGTGAGAAGGAGAAAACCTTTAAACTCTGTGGCAGCAGGGATGTGATGACAAGCATCTTTTAAGTCTAGAGTTACCTGAAACCTAGAAGAGGAATGAGAGGTAAAAGACTCCATAAGGTTAACATCTTGAAATATGATACCTTCACAAACAAGTTGAGAAAGGATCGGTCGAGTATTGGTCTCCAAGCAGAATCCTTGTTAGGCAATAGAAACATTCTGAAATACAATCTTTTTCTCCTTTGGTTTAGACGCATTGGTTCTGTGACACACAAGGAAAGCATACAATAAATAACCTGAGGAAAAAAATTCTGTCTGCTTCAGAGGATAAGTGAGGATTCCCCCCCAAAAAAGCATGTATATCCAGGGCCATTTCTAACCCTCTTAAACTACTCTCAGAATCTGTTGCCAAAGGAAATGCCTGAGAACCAGTTTCTGGGCAGATTTGAAGTGGAACTTTGACGGGGGGGGGGGGGTGATGGCATATAAATTCTGAGGCAAAGGCCTGTCCCTTTTTCCTAATAGGATCCTTGCTTTTTGTTTGATTTCTCCTCCAATTTCATTTTAGATCCTTGTTTGCTGGAAACTTGCTGGGATTGCTTGTTTCACTTTTTGGAAATAAAAACAGTGTTTTTGGAAGAATTAGAAAAAGGGGGCTGAATAATCTTAGTGACTCCTTGGATGAATTTGCTTTTTTCATGAAACTGTTTGAGTACCTAAGTAGCAGAAGGACCAAACAAAACCTCTTTATCCAAAGGAGAATTCAGAATCTCAGATTATATTTCTTTAGAAAATTTCTGATTACGTACCAGGGGAAATGTCTCATCATGACAGCAGTAGCTGTAATCCTGTACACAGAGTCAACACAATCATATTCACGCTTTAAAGAATGTTTAGACACCTGCGACAGAGCAGCAATAACAGGATTCAGAAAGGGGCTACCTTCTGAGGGTAACGTGGCAGAAAAGTTCATCAAACTGTCCACACAAGTTAGCAAGTAGTTCATATATGAGCATGGTATTCCAGGATTCTGAAGGCTAGAAATGAAGAAGAGAAAAATCTCTTTCCAAACCTGTCAAAGGCTTTACCATCCTTGTCTGAAGGTGAAGGGTTAGCATTGACCAGAACCTTCTTAGCAGCTAGAGAAGAAATAGAAATCACTGCTAGATCAGACTGGAGGTAAAAAAACAAATACTTGTTAGACTCGGGAACTTTATATTCTATCTGCCTTTTTTGGATCTGAAGATTGACTCTGAGGATTATTGCAGGCAGAGACAAAAACATCTTCCAAGACTAGGAGAATAGGAGTAATAGATGTAGTATGTGGCATATCCACTTGTAACATATCACAGTATCTCCTTAAGGAGGGGTAACATACATTTGTTCCCACAAAACTGCATTATTCATCATGGACATAGTCTCAGACAAAGAAAACTCCTTTATAGGAGAAACACTCTCCTCAAACTCAGGGTCAGATGCTTGTGAGGAAAATAAAAATGTAACCCAGTCCCTGTCATCACCTGACAGAACATCCTTAGGATTTGTAGAGTTAAGACTCATGTGTAATTTATACTGCTGTTATACAGGATTCATAACCTGCAATAAACTCTTAGCTAAAGTAGGTAATGCATGATTATTAACAGGCATATTGTTTTGAGATGAAATATGTCTAATCTTGTGTTTCTTTTTCTAGGGACATCCCTAGAAGGAGACTCACTGAAGGATGCCACTTCATTCTGGGAAGCAGGTCTCTTACCTCAACCATCTTGGGAAGAACCATCTGGAGAAACTCCCATACCCAAAATAGAGAGCACTCCCATGACCAGTATGGACACTGGAAGAGGTGACCATGTAGAGGATGTAATTAACCCCTGGTCCATGGTGGAAGAAGAGACTACACCAGGGAGACACAGATAAACCATTAAGTGGTCTTAGGAACAAATTGTATCCACTGCAGAGTGAACTATCAACTAGCGATAGAGGCAAGAGTTCTGTAATTTTTTTTTTTTTTTTTTTAGGAGCAGTAGGAGGAGGAACCTCAGGGCCAGTAAGGGTAACCATGCTCCTGCTGATGGTAAAAAGCTTGCTGCAATGAGTAAGCTAGAGGGTAAGTTAACATTTTAGTGCTCAAAAGCAGTAAATACACTTATACTACATTAGACAGTCCACCCATATATCACAAAAGTAAATGCACAAGCAATATACTTTAGTCCCACACGATTTAGAAGCCACATTTCATAGAAAGTGTCACTGAATTAAGCAAAGGGAAAGTAAATTGTTACAAAGCATACACAAGCATCAAAATACACCTACAATCCCTTTAAATACATAAGCCATTCATTTCACCAATAAAAACTGCAAAAGCAGCAATTTTTTCTCACAAAAAGTGATCCAGACCTAGTTAATTAGCCCCAGCTACTAAAATAACTTGTCTGACAAAATATTTCTACTTAAATGTCAACATAAAAACTTACCCATATTTTCAAAGTGATCCAATCCCAGTTCCTGGCAGAACATAAAAAAATGGAATTTCTATGTGGCAGGGTTCCACAATGGGGATTTATCTGCTGGAAATAGAAGCCAAAAATGGAAGATCGGAACTGACCAGTGATCCTGTAAATCCCAGAGATACTCTCTCTCAAGGGCAATAAGAAAGTATGGAAGACATTGGTATCCGACCTACTGTTTTTTTCCTTTTGGATCTCAGGACCCAACAGCTTTGGTGCATGTGTGGAGGAAAGTCAGAGACATTTGAAGACTGGCTGGCCTTTATATCCTGGGTCAGATATACTCCAACGGGGGTATAGGCTACAGCAGCAGTGAGAGAAATGAACTTCACTGGATGTAGTCTGTTCTGTCTTGACCTGTGTGACCTGAGCCCTTATGACTGCAGTTTTAGAGTTTCCCACTAGACCTGTTTTCTCTGAGTTTAAACTCTTTACTTAACAATTCCTACATTATGTGCTACTGTTGCAGCAATGCCTCAGGATCAGCCCTTGTTTGGTCTTACCAAAGTGCAAAATCGTGAGGTTATGATTTCCTTCTTAAAGGTTAAGCCACCCAAAATATCTATCTGTGTTTAGCTGACACAGTTAAACTGCACACTGCCCTTCATTCACAACTTGTGTTTAATTATGAATTATAAATGTAATAAATTATAGCACTGTAAACAAAAGCATGTGTCTCTGATTTTACATATTTTATAAAGGAAATGGTTACAACTCTGTAGTAATGAGACAAAACCAGGGTCATTAAAAGTAAAAATAAAGGGCAAAAAATTAAAGGGGGTGTTTCCAGAAACCTATATGGAATGCACTTATCTTGATAGATATGGGGATTAACTAAAGAATTATCTTTTATTCCTAATGCATATGCAAATTATGTTGTGATTTTTATATGAAGAACGTTGTAGAAAAGTGAATTTAAATGCTACTTCTTTTCTGAACAAACAAAATAATGTCAGAGTTCATTGATAATGCAAAAATAGTTAGCATCTAAATTTATTTCACTGTTATATCTAATGGTTCAAGCCTTGGAATCAGTGCTAAAAAGTGATTTAGAGAAGACATGTTTGAAGTAATAACATCTATAATATGCATGTCTTAATGAGAGAATGAAGCAGAAGAGAAATTGTGGTGAGTGTAGAGCAACTACTTTGCACTCTGAGTAGCACTGCCCCAGTGGTCATTAACCTAGTATACACCTGTGAACCTATGACCCTATTCAAGTATAACAAACATAATTAAGGTAGAACTATTCTGGTATAAGACAAGATATAAAGATCATGCAATGATAAAAAAAATTCATATAAAATGCAAAATGTCAGATTTGACAAAAGTAACAGAATAACATACAAAACATACCCAACAATACCCGACACTCTAGTCATAGGTGACTCTATAGTCAGGCACACTGATGTTCCACTCACCAGGCTAAACAAGGAGAAAGTTACTGTCAGCTGCCTGTCGGGTGCCAGGACCCGCCGCATAATGCACTCACTCAGGTCACTCCACAACAAGTACAAATATGACTGTCATTGTCCATGTTGGTGTGAATGACCTGAGACGTACCTCCCTGGGCTACATGAAAAGAGACATGGAGGAACTCTCCGATCTTGTAGTCCAGGCAGGTATGGCCCTAGCCCTGAGTAGCATTCTGCCATCACCCAGAATGATACTACAGTACAAGGACAAAATGATTGACTTCAACAATTGGCTAAGCTTCTGGTGTCATTCTGAGGGGATCCAGTATCTGTCTGCCTGGGATGACATGATCGACAGACCACGATGCTTTGCCAGAGATGGCCTGCACCTGTTGCCCTTGGGATTCTGAATACTGCCTAAGGCTCTTGCCACCCCTATAGTGCCTTTTTTAGGCAAGGTTCAAATGACAAATTCACCACCGTAACAGGTACAAGCAAGCAAAATCTGAGGGTAATGCTACTCAATGCTAGAAGTCTAAACCTCAAAATGCATTCACGTGAGGTACTCCTTAAAATGGAGAACATCAACATCTGTGCAGTGACAGAGACCTGGTTCAAGGCTCCAGAGAACAACCCTGCATTGCCAGGCTATAATTCATACCACAACTTCTGGCCACCTAACCTGGACCGATACACTAAGAGTGGAGGTGTGTCCATATTCATTAAGGATATCCACACCTCCAGGCTAGTTGCTCAGCATAATACATCCAAGAATATCCAAGTGCAACTAACTCTGGGCAAGATCGCAATCCAAATTGTAACTTGGTACAGATCCCCCACCATGCCCCAGGATTCCCACTCCTCATTTCTTGATACACTGGAAAATATTAGGGTACAGGCCAAAACCCTAATAATGGGCAATTTCAACTACCCCACCATTAACTGGGAAAACTGCCCATGTACCAACTCTTTTGCTCAACGTTTTCTGGAATTCATAAATTCCAACGCTTTGGATCAACTTATGTACACCCCCACCAGGAGCAGCAATATCTTAGACCTGGTCATTACCAACATGGGCGACCGGTGTTCCACACCAGAGGTCAATTCCTCATTGGTCAGATCCGACCACAAGCTAATCAGCCTAGACATCCACATCCCGCCCCGACCCCACATTAGGGAAGCCACCGTAAAAAATTTCTCCAAAGCCAACTTCACTCTTCTTAAGACAGAAGTGGCAAAGTTCACAACATCCATGCAGATGGGCAATAGAAGTACGACTGCTGAATCCTACACAAATGCACTTTATAAGCATTTACACAAGTGCATGGATCATGCTATCCCTAACACAACCAAGATGCTATCCTCCAAATAAAGGAAGCCAGTCTGGTGGTCCCTTTCTATAAACAAACTCTACAACAGAAGAAAGAAACTGTTGCAAAAAAGAGTAAAATCCCATGATTGGAAGAACTCCCTGGTCAGCCTCAGTAAGAAGCTGAGATTCCGCATGAAATCCTACAAAGCTAGTTATGAAAACAAAATCACCACTGATTCTAAAGACAACCACAAAGCATTCTATAGCTATGTCAAGAATCTCAATGGCAACACTCAGATCTGCTCTGAGTTACAGCACAATGGCACTAAATATACAGAACCAGCTGATATTGCCAACATCCTGGCAGATAGGTTCAGTGCTAACTTTACCCCCCCACCCCCTGAAGGGCTCATCTCTATACCAGAAGAATGCAAAGTTCCTGTAATGACGGCTGCACAGGTAAAAACCACACTCTCCAAAGCCAAGAACATAGCATCCATGGGACGTGACAACATCCCAGGCTGCGTTCTACATGAACTACAGAATGAACTGGCACCCCACCTAAGCACCATGTTCAGTCATAGCCTCATCTCAGGCTTTGTGCCCACTGAATGGCACACAGTGACAGTTATCCCACTCCACAAAGGGGGAAGCACCATGGACCCTGGGAACTACTGCCCCATTAGCCTAATATGCCTGGAACTTATAAACAAAGACATTGGTAATCTCCAAACTCTGGACACCACTCAGTTCGGGTTTGTAAAAGGCAGATCATGTCTACTAAACCTGATTGACTTCTTTGAAGCAGTCACCAAAGCCGTAGATGAGGGTAAGGTGGTTCACACAGCCTATCTAGATCTCGTCAAGGCTTTTGACACCATCCCCCACTCTGGAATTGTAGATAAACTCACTACACTAGGTATAAATCACTATGTCACAAAATGAGTTGCCAAATGCCTCACTGACAGAACCCACACTGTGAAAGTAGCAGACTCCAAATCCGACTTCATACCCGTGACAAGTGGAGTACCACAGGGATCAGTCCTGGGTCCTCTACTCTTTTGGTATTTACATTTCTGAAGTACAGGTTAACACAGAAGATCTTTGGCTAATGAAGTGTACAGGTGACTGCAAACTAGGAGCCATAATTGAAACTCCTAACAATGTGGACATCCTACAAAAGGGCCTCATTGAGACAGATGCCTGGTGTCAAAACCATGGCCTCAAGCTCAATGCCAAAAAGTTAATTGTCATCCCCTTTGGTAAAAACTCTGTACCCATGAGCTACCACATAGGTGGTAGTCTACTTAACACTGAAAGTGTGATAAGAGACCCTGGGACACAGGTGGACTGTAGTCTCTCCTTTGATAATCACATCACCATAGTAGTCAGGAAATCCTTCTACATGGCACACCTCATAACAAAAGGTTTCTCATCCAGGAAAAAAGAGGTAATTGTTCCCCTCTACTCGTCACTCATTAGACCCATTACAGAGTACAATGCCCCTTTTGGTATGTACCTCACAAAACATCTACAACAACTGGAAAGGCCAGAGAAATACCTCAAACAGATGCCCTACGCAGACTGTCTCAAAAAACTCCAGCTTTACTCCATTGCATATTGCCTACTCCGAGAAAATCTCTGCCTAACATACAAAGCTATGTCAAACCCAGAGCTGTTGGACATGCTCCACATAAAGAAATCCCAATCCCTCCGAGCTACATGCTCTAAGGGCCTAAACCTTGTCACCACAATAAACAGAACATGCTGGAGGGATAGATTCCTGTTCCAGAGACTTCCCATACTCTAGAAAAAACTACCTATCTATGTCAAAGCCCCTCATTAGCACTCTTCAAGAAAAATCTTGATGACTGGATGAGAAATAGTAAATTCACCCCGGGGATCAACTCTGTGTCTCTGCTCGACAGGGGCACAGGAAAATAATTTTCTTGGGTGGCGAAAGCAGGGTACCTTCTTGGCTAGGCTTGTATAGGCCCTAGGGCTGATAGCCTAGTACCTACCTATGAACCTATGAACAGATGCATTTTGCAGGAAGCTTTAGAAGAAAGCATGATAGCTTTAGAACTGTGAGGATTTCCAGAAGTGAAAAATTCAGTATTCCCATCTGTCTACTTAAACCTCATACAGCCTTAGTTAATTACCTTGAAAGATTCATGATTTTGGGTATAGGCAGCCTGAGTCAACCACTGTTAAGATTTTAGATTAATAATTCAGACTCTTCTTAGAGTAATTCATGGGTACACCATACCCCAAAAGTCGTATCAGTTCTGAATGATATTTAAAGGAAACAAGAATGGTCACTAATTTTGGCCAATAAGTCAGTTACGTCCAGTAATATATCTAGTAACCATCACACTGTGCTTAGTGTCATGACACATGGGCTTGATGAGCTGTAGGCATATGGAGATGCTCAGAACTGTTTTTCTAGCTACCCAGAAATGTATTCTAATAAAAATATATTTTCCCACGTAACATGTTTTATCAATAAATATGTAATACAGTAATAGATGCAACAATTCATGTATATATATATATATATATATATATATATATATATATATATATATATACATATATATAGAGAGAGAGAGAGTATAGAGAGAGCCAGAGAGAGAAATATTTATATCTCTATATGTGTGTGTGTGTGTGTGTGTGTGTGTGTGTGTGTGTGTGTGTGTACACACACACACACACATATATATATATATATATATATATATATATATATATATATATATATATATATATATATATATATATATATATATATATATATATATATATATATGTGTGTGTGTGTGTGTCTATAGAGAGAGGGAGGGAGAGAGAGCTGCAGCACACACGCACACACACACACACACACACACACACACACACACACACGCACATATGTGTATACACACACACATATATGGTAGACATACAGAAAGGGGATATTTCAGAAATGAAATCATTTTTACAGCATATAAATGGAAATGTACAAATGTAGCACTTAGAAATTGTAATATCTGTTACATTTGTTGTAATTGACAGCAAATTAAACACTACTTTCTCAGGAAAGGAGATTGATATAAATAGGTTAGTGCTATCAGGTTTCAGTAAAATATAGTATATATGCATAATAAACAAAAATACCAGCTTGAATCTTGTTTTCTTATTTTTAATAAGAACGCAAAGTGATCGTTGACATGGACCTTACATAAGAAGTTGTAACAATGGTCTATTTTAGTAATTTGTATGCCGATATCAAGAGTAATTGTTCCTGTACAACTGGATTCCTCTTTTTATTGCTTTGTTATTCAAAGCATGCAGTCCATTTTCTCAGTATGAGGTTATATTTTCTGAATATTTTGAAGTAATGACATCTAATGGTTAGTATTGGTAATGACGCTTATGACAGCACAAGAGAAAAAAGTTCATGCTGAACTGAATGTCTAGAAATAAACAGCAAGAGGTTCTCCTGTTCGATTCTCGGGCGGAGCGCCTTCTGTGTGGAGTCTGCATGTTCTTCTCACGGTCGAGTAAAGACATGCAGGTAGGTGCGAGCGGTAATGGGCGTGCCTTCGTTGAAGGTTGGGCATCGGGCTGGCAACTCGGCACTATAAAAATCCACTGCCAATCATGAGCGGACCAGAGTTCCGCTGTGGTGACCCCTAACCGGGAAAAGTCGAAAGCCATATATTAATGTATTTTAAATATGTAATATTTGTCATATAACTAAACAAATAAAAATACTTAAACTGAGACTAATTGCTTAATTATGATGTCATTTGACTGATAAATGAAAAAAATAACTGTAAGTCTATTAATAAAGTCTTCCGAAGAAGCTGCACATGAAAGCAGTTAGGAATAAAAATTGCCTGTTTTATGGCTTCAGATACATGAAAAACATACTACATTTATTTGTTTTCCTAGGCATTTTCTTTAAACTGTTTGTGATTTTGCACTTTTTTCACAATTATTTTGGTTTTGAGAGTTTGCTTTTATAAAAGAAGACCATATATTCCATATATTAATACAATAAAGAAAAAATTAGATAGATTGACAAGAATGATCTGTTTCAAATATGCACATAAAACCATCATATAAAATGCACAGTTTTATTGACATTGTTATGTTTTAAAATATCTAGCACACAATGCAAGGCTATCTGTATACTTGTGAGTACATCCCTGTAACACAGCCTGCTGTTTTATGAAAAGTTTGTCTCAGTACATAGACTTCAGCTCTGAATTATTAGCAGGTCGTTGTATATTTAATAAGTGCACATAAACATCTAGTACATTTTAATAAAACAGTAGTCCGTTATTATTTTCTGGAGAGAAAACATTTTAAGATTTTGAATATTTAAATACAAAAATGAAAATGATTATATTAAACTTATTTCCACTCCAAAGCTGTTTGTGCTGTATAGTACCACATTTTGAAGTGTGTTAGTCAAGTAAATGTGACAGAAATGCTTCAAAAACACAGGACACTGATCTTTAAGCAGACAGCATAACACTCCCTTTTATGGAGATCACATATGTTCTGTATCAATTTACATTCTGTCATTCAGTAACAGTTTATAACGCTACATCGAAAGTGCATATTTTATTTTACAGAAAATGTATACTTTATTCTGGCCTTATAGTCCTTGGTGATTAGTTTGCCCAATAGTCCAGAGCTGTCTGTGCTAATGAAGCTATCTCCTTACTTCCTTTATTTGGCTTGGAATATAAACAGTTTGTCTGGTTATACAGCAGCTATTCCTGAACAAACCTCTTCGTCTTCCAGTTGTTTTAGAAACTTAGACTTTTAGAAGAGTCTTAGCCTCTACCGCTGAATAAAGTTATTTTGAATCTGCTAACGTCAGGCCCAGAAGCAGATGACACGAGTTAGTGTACTGTGACAGTGGAAGTGGTAGTTCCAAATCCTCCATGTATGTATCTCTAACCTCAGCTTATTCCCTTGCTTTACTGTGTCCCTCACAGTGAAGGCTTCTGTAAAGAGATCTTATTCACGAATACATATGCTTTTTCTAGAATTAAAGAAACCAGTTCTGAGCCATTCTTCAGTTAGAGCTGCAGGAATGTAGAATGAATCTGATAGTCATTTATTCAGTTCAACTAAACCCCGTGGCAAATTCCTTTCTGTGATAGCATCAAGGACAGAATGTGCTTGGGGTGATTGTAAGTGGCATATAATCAATGGTCATCCCTCTATCTGCCATTCAGGCCTTTCTCACAGTTTATGCATTTGAATATCAATTAGGGTCATATGAAAGCTGTTTGCCTGTGGCATTTCCAATACACAACTGTATCTTGCAAGACTCTTCATAACAGTTTAAATGAATATCGGGTTACAAGTTTTTGCATTTGTGTCATGTCACCCCCAGAGTTAATCTGATCAGGATATTCCTGCCCTTAGGCAGGCCACTTAGACTAAGAAATGAATGTCTTAACTTCCAAGCCTTAGAGTTTTTCCACAGTTTCGTCAAGCCTCCTTAACATGAGGCTGCTCGTCTGCATTTTGTACTGTTGGTGTTCGACATCCACTTTCATTCTTATAAACTTGTGCAGTGAAAGATACATTCACAGATTCTTCTTTCTTATTGTGCTCTATTTTGACTGGTCATACTCCAGAAACACTGACAACATATTTGTTATTCTGTTTCCAACATACTTAATTTTCAGTCCAGTTAAATGGTAACTTCTGTCTATTCCAGAATGCCAATGGCCTGCTACCGTCATGATAAAGTCCTCTGCATTGATCAGACACATAACCTTGCAAAGACTTCTTATGGATCAGACCTTCCTAGTACTTGATATTCTGTGTTAGGACTATTTTTGAAGAAAACAGGACTTTTCCCTTAGGAGATGAGCATAATGCCACCACCCTTCTACTCCTTAGGTCAGAGGAGGAATCAAATACACCCCCACCACCACTCCTCACCCCCCCAAAGCAATAAGTACCAATTCTTGATTCCAATTAAACACCTAGAGGCTGATATTTCATATCAACTGAGCGTAGTCCATTTCAGATCTAGACATTTGAATGTTGTTTTTTGTCCAAGTGTAACACTGGCATTGGGTCTGTCAAAAATATTATTTTAGTAGAAAAACACAACCCACAAACACTACCAGAAAAAAAAAAACTAATATGAGTGCCTGGGTTATGAGCATTTCACTGTAGTTCTTGTTGTTCTTCTTTCAGCTTTTCCCAGTTAGGGATCACCACAGCAGAACTCCGGTCCGCTAATGAATGGCAGTAGATTTTTACGGTGCCGAGGTGCCAGACCAATGCCCAACCTTCAACAAAGGGATGCCCATTTCACACATGTCTTTCGAACGCCACTTGACCACGGGGAGGACATGCAGATTCCACACAGAAGGCACTCCAGACAAGAATCGAACAGGAGAACCTCTTGCTGTGAGGCGACAACACTACTGCTGCACCACCGTGGCTATAAGCATTTCGTTGTAGTGACTTCCTCAAATCCCCTGACATCTTGGCAGGTAATTGTACTCTATGTTTCTGGTATTCAGACAGTGGTTACTATAAAAACTGAAAAACAAAAGTCTCACATTACTTTAGAAATGTCTGAGTTCATAAACTGACTCAAGAGATTATCAGTGGTGCAACAGGTAGCACACTTGCCATTTTTGAAGCAGGCTGTGTTCTACTCCCACACCAGGAAGACGGATTGTTGACATTACAGTACAGCATAATAGGGTGCTGTGCGCCTGAATGTGTCAACCTTTGGTTGAGCTGTTAAACTAAGGCCCCATCTGTTTGAGCTGATGGTAGCTCAGATGGAGGTAAAAGATCAAAAAAGCAAGGGAAGTTCCCCAATGCCCTGGCCAAATTTCATGTAGTAATATAAATACCACCTCGGGTCTCTACTGAAAAGAGGCTACTAGCACAGTGGGACTAAACTGGTCAACAAAGGATAAATTACTTAATTAATTAAAAATTACAGAAGAGCAGTGGAACATTAATTAAAAAGAAAGAGAACAGAGGCGAACTATACCAAAGTCCTGGGTTTTGTACAACAGGAACAAGTCACACTAATATATACACACTATATGCAAGTTACATACACTAACTAAATTGCATGACCCATACTGGAGAAGGAAACAATAAGAGCATGGCCACTCTTCATCTATTTTCTAGGTAGAAGTGGATCTAAAGGCACCAAAAATGTTGGCTTGGTGACAGTCAAGCAGAACACTTTCAAGTAAAAGTGTATAAGCAAGGCCCCATACCTGCCCAATAGACTGGTGGATTTGCAAACTTTTAAAACCTTAAGACCACAGTATAGTGAACACCTTTTTATACCCTACTGCTCCAGTAAAAGTAACCATAAGGTGTCCCTACAGCTCCATGCAGTATATCTCTACTATGATCATAAAAACCAAGGCCTACCACAGTCACATATGCACTTGGTTTTATCTCTATCCCAAACAGTCAAATGACTGGTGTGTCTTCTCCCTTTGCAGTCCTAACAGAAAAAAATATCTACATATATAACAAATATCATAGGGGCCATACTTGCTCTCTCAACCAGTGCATGCAGAGTAGAAAACTGTGGCATACTTAAACACACTGAGTATAGCTTACTACACAAATTCATACAGATGAAAAGTTTGCCTTGCATTTGCAGTAAGAATAAGGAAAATAAAGAATGTGTAAAGAAAGTATTATAGCCTCAGCTGTGTGGTGTACAGAAATTAAGCTTTGCCTATGACCCAGATAATGGGGAGTTTACCTTGGTGATCCCTGATGCTGGAAGGATCAGAGTTGTGGAACAAGTCGCTGGCACCATCTCATCTGTCTGGTGGGGTGAGGCAGTAGGACTGTACCACTCACCC
>NC_056725.1:966447174-966584674 GCF_019279795.1 Protopterus annectens | reverse complement strand
ATGCACTGTCAGATCAGCAACATTGTCAAAGGTCTATTAAGAAATCTGAAGACACACTTCAGCTGCTGGGATACATCGTGTAGTGCTCATTAGCATGCTCCTGAGACCTGCAATCAATTGTTGTCAATGGTGTGCACTATGCTACATAATATGGCAATACGAACCCGGTTACAATGCGAAAATATAACAGATCTGCCTGACAGACCTACTGCAACAGCGGGTCATAGTTGTTCACTCAGTTATTGGAGGAACTGGCTGCAGTGGTACCTCATTTAAGACAAAGTGGGGGCAACACTTTACAGCACTGTTAAAGGCATTGTGCCTGGTCCATGTCTATGAGCCTTGACAAGGAAAGCACAGAAGAAAACTGATGCATGCATTAACACAACCAGACTAATGCATTACAATACAGTGAGGAGACAAACTGTGTTTCACCCATTAGCTCAACAACTCAACAACACAAGCTGGAGGGAGCATGGCACTGTCATCATCATTTGTACAGATGAAATGGGGTGCAGTGACAAGTGATAGCAATGCATTCATAGGTGTAAAGGGCACTGAAGGTTAATGAGTCAGCTGTGCTGGTGGGTAACACACTGGGAGAAAATTGGGGATTACATCATCTAGTGTTGGGATGGAGTTTCCACGTCACAAATATTGGCCAGGTGTACCACTTGGTCCTGCAGTGTCACATTGGATGAATCCTGGAAAATGGATGGTGTAACATTTCAGGAGCATTTACAGGAACCTCACTGTGGCTCCCCATGTGGGATGATAAGAGACTGACGTCATACATGACCAAGCAGATGGCCATAGTTAGGTGTTGTCCTTGTTAGGCCAACAGGAAACAGGTAATGGTGTGAAGCTGAGGGACCCAAAGTGGCTGGCCTGGTCAGATGTCCATGTGGTTGAGCCAGATGAGCATTAGCCATGACCACGAGACTGATCTTCCCTAAGTATGGAGGCATTCATGGCCATGGCCATGAGTGACAGAGCTGCAGTTTATGGAACTGTGATGTAGGCATAGTGAAAAATGATAAGACAAATAATGCAACTCAGAACTGCAATAAGTACACGTGGTGCAGGGAAGCAACAGGTACAGATAGAAAAGAGTCGAATAGATGAGATAACATAGCAGAAGGGCAGACAGATTATTGTCTAGTTGAGGGATCTCACAAGGTTGGATAAGGAAAAGATCACGGTCAGTTGTCTGTCGGGTGTTAAGATCCACCACATCACACATACACTCAAGTCTTTCTACAGCAGGTACTGTTATGACTCAGTCATAGTCCATGTTGGTGTGAATGACTTGAGATGTACCTCACTGGACTATATGAAAAGAGACATGATTGAGCTCTCTGATCATGTGTCCCAGGCAGGTATGTCCCTAGTCTTATGCAGCATTTTACTTCATCTAGGATGATGCCTCATTACAAACAAAAAAATGATTGGCTTCAGTAATTGGCTTAGTTTCTGGTGTCATTCTAAGGAGAACCAGTAACTGTCAGCCTGGGATGACATGGTCGACAGACCTTGATACTTTGCCAGAGATGGTCTTCATCTGTCACCTCTGGGATTTTGGTTACTGGCTAAAGATCTTGCCACCCCCATAATACCTTTTTTAGGCAGCATCACAAGGACAAAACTCCCAATGTAATAAGACCATCTAAAAACATAATCAAGGTTATGCTGCTCAATGCTAGTAGTCTTAATCTGAAACTGCACTCACTGTAAACAGTCCTTACTCTGGAAGATGCTGATGTCTGTGCAATCACAGAGACCTGGTTTAAGACTGTGGAAAACACCCCAGCCTTACTGGGTTACAATTATTTCCACACATTCAGACCTCAAACTAAAGGTGTGAGAATTAAGGGAGGTGGTATATCAATATTCATAAAAGACAAATACAACTCAAGACTGATTAAACAGAAGCAACTCCCATGAATTACTCTAGGTGCAATTAACTGTTTGTAAGAATCCTCTTCAAATCATTGCTAGCTATAGGATCCCCTCCATGAACCAGCACACCCACTCAGCCTGCCTGGATCTACTTGAGTTGATCAAGATACAACCAAACACCCTGGTTTTGGGTGACTTTAATTACCAGTCCATTGACTGGGTTAACTATATGTGTACTAACACTCTCATCCAAATGTTCCTGGACTTAACTGTTAACTCCAATGCCCTGGACCAACTGCTTGACACCCCCACAAGGGGCTCAAACATTCTGGATCTGGTGCTCACTAACATGGAAGACTGTTGTACCACCCCAAGCGTGCTGCCCTCTCTGGTGAGGTCTGACCACAAATCAGTCTCATTGGAAATAAAAATAACACAAGACCCCCTCCCCCCAAGAAGCAACTAGACTGAAAAACTTAACCAAAACCAATTATGACCTCTAACATGATGGCATAAACAGCTTCACATTCCCTCCCCCCACTGATAGTGAGGTTACCTATGCTGGGATATACACTAATGCTTTATATGAGCATATATACAATTGTATTAACTGTGCTGTACCTGATACAACCAAAGCAAAGTCCTCAAGGAGGAACAAACTTGCCTGTTGGGGATTTACTTATAAATAACGAATCCCATAACATCAAAATGCAAAATATCGAGACCAAAACAATGAAACACTACCATACTGAAAATTCCCAAAACCGAAGCCCACAATATTGAATCCCAAAACTACGTAACAAAGTAAATTATTGAAACCTGCACTTTAGAAGGAGGGCTATACCCCCCTGCACCCCCCACACCCCCTGCAAATTTAGTATACCAACTCCGAGATTGCACTATGTTGAACAAAGTAAATCAGACACATCCGCATTATTTCCATCTAAACCTGCCTTCCAGCGTAACACATATCATTACATTAAAACTACCTCTCCAATATTGCATTTCATTCCTGACAACAAAACAGTAACACTAACATTTCCTAACTATACACCTGCCTTTCGCAACAACAAACGCGGTCCTGATACAACAACCTATATTTATTATAGATAATATACACTTACCAAAATGTCTCCAGAAAAAAACAATCAAGCTACATAACTCCACTATACTCCCAAACTAACCTACTACAAATCCTTAAAGACACACTGCACCATTCTCCAACTTCCCATTAAAATACAAATGACAATCCAGTACACTACAATGAGATGCTTTAAAACTACAATACACTACACCTACCAATTGTACAAATTTAAAACACACCCCATAATCTACTTTTCAGCATTCTAAATGTTGGCTATCTACACTTACAGTATTTTGGCATTTCGTACTTTTGGTCTTGATATTTTGTGTTTTGATCTTATGAGATTTATTATTTAAAAGTAGATCCCTGGTGGACATCAGCCATTAACAGGATATACAATAAGAGGAAAAAATTGTGGTCATTCAGTCCCCTAATGATGTCGATATCCTGCAAGAAAGATTTACGCAGACCAATGACTGGTGCCAAAGTCATGGAGTTACACTCAATGCAAAAAAATGCATTATTATCCCCTTTGGCAAGGGTGATATTCCTGCAAACTATTCCATAAATAGCAATGCCTTAAACATGCAATCACTGGTGAGAGACCTGGGCACCTAGGTTGATAGCAACCTTACCTTTGATCACCATGTTTCCACAGTAGTAAGAAGGGCATTCTGTGTTGCTAACCTCATAAGTAAGGGCATTGTCTCCAGAAAAAAGGAGGTTATAACCCCCCTATACTCTTTCATCATAAGGCCAATAATAGAGTGCATAATACTCCCTTTGGTATGTACCACTCTAAGCACCTGCAACAACTGGGTTGGGAGGGTGGCCTAATAGTTAAGGTGTTTGCCTTACAAACACAAGGTGCAGGGTTTGAATCTCACAAGGGATAATTTGCTAGGCTTAAAATGGCTCACAAGGGCAGTTAGTTTAGTACTAATCTATGAACATATGAACTGGAGAGTCCACAAAGGTTTCTTACAGAGAAAATTCAAGGTCTCCAGCACACATCATATGTGGACAAACTGAAATCACTGCCTCTTTATTCTGTGTCATACAGACTGCTCATAGGTGACCTGTGCCTTGCATATAAGGCAATATCTGACCCTGCCTTAATGCAAATGCTGCACATTAACAAGTCAAACAGTACACGTGTAACACATTCAAGGACCATAACCAGGTATGTGACATCAAACAAACTTGCTGGAGGGACAGATTTATCTCACAGAGGTTACCTCATCTCTGAAACAGGGTTGTTGACCCTATTTAAGTGTAATTTGGATGGCCGGATGAGAAACCGTAAATTTGCCCCGGGGTTCCACCTGTGTCCCTCTTAGATATGGGTAATAGGTGCTGATTTAGTGTTGACCCATAACAAACATTCTTGGGAACAAGGGTTAACTTGGCTAGGCTTGTAAGGGCCCTAGGGCCATTAGCCTATTAACCTCCTGTGATAACAGTATGGTTTAGAAAGTGATGGAAAGAAAGGCAACAGTGTGATTTTACAGGGAAGAGAATTAATTATACAGTATCTTAAATCAACAAAAACACTAACATACCTTTGAAATGTGTAAAACAAAGTATTGCTAGTAATACTACAACAAAAATAAATAAAGAAATGCCAAATGAGTTACGACTTCACACATAAAGCATAACTGTTAACATCCCCCATGCCATTTATTAACCACAACTGTAACAACCCTCATATCATTTACACCAAAACTGAACTGAGGCCCACCCATTAGAGTAAAACTCCACTTTAGACTTAATCACAGTCACATAAAATCACATAACATATTAAAAAAACCTACATTAAATAAAAGTATAAAAAGTGTTGCACATTCTCTACTGAAAATTATACAAAGTGACTTCCAGAGATGAACAGGAAACCTACAGGTGTTCCCATTACAGTAATAGAGACTTGATTCACCATTAAAAGTAAAATAGAAGTCCATAAATTCCTTTTAAAGCTATATTCATGCATGAAGCTATCCTTTGATCTGATCTACCCACAGCAAAAGCTTTCCCAGGACCCAAACAATAAATAATCCTAACAGATGCCTCTCTTAACTCAGAACATCTTCAAGGTAATCCCCATAACTACTTGCTAGTCATGTCATCAACCCTTCACAGCCCTGTTTCCCAGATTCTTTTTTTAGTGATACTAACTACAGCTGTGTGAGTCAAACTGAGAGATCACAATTTATGCATTTCATGTGTTCACCTTTTCAGGTACCACCTTTTTCATGTGATTGTGGCTTTAGTATGTACAAGCAAGGTTATGAGAAATTTGTATGATGATTGCCTCCAGCAAAAGCATCATTTTGAAGTTGTGTTGTCAAATTGTTTCTACTGGCAGCTTTACTGGGCAAGATAGCAGAACTTGAAATTCCCTTCATTGGCACCTTCCTCTCAAGTGTATCACTTTTAGCAGTATTTTTTAACTATGCTATTTAAACAATGAATTCAATGTGACTCCAAAAGCATGCCTGTACTATGAAGAAAGTACACCTGTGTAAGTTGAACTTACCATAACATTAGCTACATGGGTTATATCCTGCTAAGGATATAACAGCTGGCCAACTTCCAAAGCTTCAGGGCAACTTCAAGTTTGGGCACATAGCCATTCATAGTTTTCCTGCCAGCAGAGATAGTGACGTTTTCTTCTTTAAGGACAATGGTAGGAATAAAAAAAATATCCACACTCTGGCATAAAAAAAACACACCCAAAACAAGGATGATGAAAGGAGCAAACAGCTACTGCAGCAGTGATCATTCAAACATCTACTGTTATGGTAAGTTTACATACGCAACTGTACTATATTCTTAATATTGATCACTGCTGCAATAGCCGTAGCTGTAAATGCAGGCTACCATAGTAACTACATTTGGGAGGTGGGAGAGGGATTATCAAGCAGGCCCTGGAGAATGGGCCTAGCAAAGTCTGATCTAGACCTAGAGAAGGAATCAAGCTTGTAGTGATTTGAAAAAATATGAGAGAGGACAGAGTAGCAGCTTCTAGATTACTTCTAGAATCCAACTCTTCCCAAAAAGCCATTGATGAAGCCAAGGCCTGGCTAGAGTGGGTCTTTACGCCTGGAATAGGTTTGTCATGGTGAGTATAGCAAAAGGTAATAGCCTTAAACAACCATTTGGAAACAGTCTGTTTTGACACAGGTTGTCCCTTCTTCTTACCTTCAGAAGAAATGAACAACTGATGCAAAGAAATAGTTCTGTTAAGATAGTACCTGAGTTGTCTGTGGACATCCAAGGTATAGATTATCCTTTCTCCCTCATTTTTAGGTTTAGGAAAAAAAATTGGGAGATGGATAGTTTGGCTTAAAGTAAACTTGGATACCACTTTAGGCATAAAAGAACAATTAGTTCTCAAAGAAACACTGTCCATATGGAAAATGAGGTAAGACTGACTCACCATAAAAACTTGCAACTCAGATACCCTTCTTACAGAATTCAGAGCAATCAATAAAACTGTTTTCAATGTTAAGAACATCTAGTCAGCCAGATTAGCTTCTCCAACACAAAATTAACATCTCAAGGTAGGGCCAACTGTTTACTTGAAGACCTGTTATGCAAAACCCATTTCAAGAATATTTTGACATGAGACTGCCTAAAAAGAGGTGGATCAATGGGCCTACATGCTGAAATTGCATCAATAATCCTTGACAGAGGAGTAAGAAAGGGCATAAGATTGTAACACACACAACCATTGTAAAACAAAAGCTTATCTAGCCCTGAATGGGTGCTGGTTATGTTGTTGGTATTAACTAGAAAATCGTTTCCATTTGATAATATCTGATTTTCTAGTAGCTTGCTTTCTTGCCTCTATTAGTACGTGTCCTCAAAAAAACATGTCCCTAAAAGGAGTGAAGACCCTATCATCCAGGCAGTCATCTGAAGGTGATTGATGTTGGGGGTTTTCACACACCCCTATTCTTGTGTAAGTAGATCCAGTCTGAGAGGAAGCTTGTGGCAATTACCCCTGGCCATTTATAAAAGAAGGGAGAATCATGGTTGCCTGGGCCAGAATGGAGTCGCTACAATGATCTTGGGGGATTCCTTCTGAATCTTCAAAATTACCCTATTAGTGGAAAGGGTGGAAAGGCATACAGGGACATTCCTCTCCAAGGAAAAGAAAGGAAAATCATCTGTCTTCCTGACCTTCTTTCATGGAATCCTGGAATAGAATGTTTCCAGTTGAACTCCCCACAGATGGATCAAATCTTGGAATACCCCTTGATCTAGTTTCCTTCATTAGGGTCTGCCCTCATCCTGTTCAGCTTGTCTGCCACACAGTTTTGCTTTGATGGAATGTAGGATGCCTATGAAGTGAGACTGTACTGTGATACTATACCCCAAGCTTACATGGCTAATCTGGTTTCCCCTTGCTTGTTGATGTATCACATGATCGGGGTATTGCCTGTAACCCCAGATTTTACCACAGTTATGTGGTACATGACTGAGGTATTGTCTGTAACCACTTGAAGTGGTCCTAGGGACCAAAGATGGTTCACAGAGTTGAGTGTCTTAATCAGGGGACTCGTCTCCTTGATATTTATGTGCTTGTATCTGGCCTTGATGTCTCACACCTCCTGCACTTTTATCCTTCCTGAAATTGCTCCACAAGCAAAGTCCAAAGCGTCTGTGATGACTGAGTGCTTTGGAGCAAGGAAGGAAAAAGGGAGACATGGATTTAAGGATATATGTTGTTACCACCAAAAATGTTTTCTTCTGACAAACCCCAACACTAGGAACTGAAAAGATAGAGTGTTAATGCTGGGACCAAAGCGATTTCAGATACCAATGTATCTTTCTCATATGGAGTCTAGCCAGGGTCGGCATGAGAATCATAGATGCCATGAGACCCAAAATCCTGAGGTATTCTCTCACAGTGACCAAAGTCTGAGTGGAAAACTTTAGGCATAGATATAAATAAATATCAATTTTTCCTGTTGAAGAAAAGTTCTTTGAACTGAGGTATCTAGCTGATATCCCAGGAACGCAATCCTGTGTGAAGGAGTCAGGGAAGACTTTTGAATGTTCTCTTGGAATCCCAGTTTCTGCAAGAGATCTCTCACACAAGAGAGACATTCCTAACATTTTGAAAAAGACTATGCAAAGACAAGTAATTTACGTGGAAAATGTGGATACCCTGTAGCCTACAATGAGCTATAACTGGAGCTTGACACTTTATGAACACTCTTGGTGCAGTGGATACTCCAAAGGGTGAGGCAAAGAACTAATAATGTGAGCCAGGCACACAAAACATTAAAACAATTTGAAGGCTGGATGAATAGGGATGTGATAATAAGGATCTTTTAAGGATAGTGTTACCAGGAAACTTGAAAGAGAGAAGAGAAAACACTTTGTGAAGTGACATCATTTTGAATTTGAGCACTATCATGAACAGGTTTAGGAAAGAAAGATGCAGAACTGGTCACCAACCATTCTCTTACTTTTGCGCTAACAGCATCCTTGAATAAAACACCTTCCCCACCAGAGAAGGAGGAACTGGTTCTATCACTCCTTGGAACAGCATGTGATGAAGAGCAGGTGAAAACAAAAGTGCGTGATCTATAGGATGAGGAATGACCTCCCTAGAAAGGAGGAATTTCTTCCCACTGCCATCTGTAACCCTGATGGACGATTTTCAGAAATTATTTGTCTGAAACAATTTGTTGCCATAGAGAAAATTTTAGATTCAGACTTTCTGGAAGAGAAAAGGTGCTAGGGTGGGAGGGGGTCAAAAGGACTCTTGAATAGTCATTCAGACTTTTTGGACTGTCCTTGGCTTGGGGGTTTGAGACTTCATTTTGGAACCTCTTTGCCACTTTTTCTTAAACATTTGTTTACCTTAATTTTGTTGAAACTGTTTAATCCGTTGTTTTTTTTTTTTTTTTTTGCTAAAACAGGGCAATATGAAAAAGGAGGGCTGAAAAATCTTAGAGATTCTTTGGATAAGCTTGTCCCTTTTAATGACCTCTGCAGCAGAGGAACCAAAAAGTAAATCTCTATCCAAAGGAGAATTCAAAATCTCACTTTTCTCATTATCTGGGAGGTTCTGAGAATGCAGTCAGGCAAACCTCCTTAAAACAGTACCAGTGGCCATAGCACTAGAAGAAGTATCAACAGAGTCATACACACACACACACACACACACTGGAAACAATGAATAATGACCTCTGCAATAGATGAAACTATGTTATTTAAAGCAGTTTTTTCTTCACAAGAAAAAGCTGTAGATAAAACATGCCTCATACTCTCACAATATCAGCAAAAAGCCAAAGCGATATCAAACTACTGAAGGTTACTCACACTGTAAATGCACAGTAAATGAAAACAAAATGTGAGCACACCAACACAGCCACCAGAAATATATTCAATAAAAGATTTATTGACAAGGATTAGCACTTTTGCGGGGTTACTGCAACATCAGATCCAAGTAAAAGAATAAAATTAACACAAGAAACATTGAATATAAAAGAAGTTTTATCCAATCAACAGCTGTTATCAATAAAATAATTATATCAGTTAAACAAAAATCACCGCCTCCTATTTAAGGCAGGTGTAAGAGGAATACTAGAGTTTAAACCTGGACACTTATATGCTTATAAAGATACAATCCATTTTACCTCAAGCATTTCCACTTGATTATTAATATCACCCCTTCTGTTACTAGGTGGAACTAGTTGTAAAATCCTAAAATAAATAACATTATGTCTTGACGAATTTGCATGATTAGCTAGGGCATTGGTAAGAGTTTTATTATGAATATCGCCTAAATGCTCTAATATGCGTTCTCTTAGCTGGCGTGTAGTCCTTCCTACATAAAAACATTCACATGTACAATATGTTGCTAAATAAACTAGGTTATTGCTCCTACAAGTCACCATAAATCTGGGTGAAAAAACATGTCCAGTCACTGGATGAATAAATTGAGCATCTAGGGCAATGGAAGAACAGGCTTTGCAAATATTACATGGAAAAGTGCCCCTTCTCATTGTTGGTTCAGAGATAGGGTTTTTAGGTCCATAACATAATAACCTTTTCATATTCATGTTATTCCTGAAAATAAAGCCAGGACACTCACCAACAATATTCCCTACTTTGCTGTCAGCTAAGCAAACAAAATGGCCAGTTCATTTTAATAACATCACAAAATTGCTGTATGCTACTAGAAAAGGTAAAAGGTACATTAGGTCTACTGACCCGACACTTAGAGTGATTGGGGTGAACATGTCGATACACATTAGAAAAATATGGAGCCCCCCTATTTTCCTCTTTAGAGCTATTTCAGAGTGTATATGATCTACCTGATCTCCCTGGTAACTTCTATTCAAAAACTCCTTACAGAGATTACCCATTGTCTCAGCCATTGTGTCATCATTCGTACAAAGATGGGATACCCTTAAAGGCTGGCCCTTGACTATATTCGGAAACAAAGCTCTACGGGAAACCCTGTTGGAAAAACAGTGTATTGCATCGTTTTAGTATGCACCCTTCCCATATGTTTCCAAATGTTTTTATGTAAGAAAGACTACATGCCAGTTAAGAGAATGCATATTAGAGCATTTAGGCAATATTCATAATAAAACTCTTACCAATGCCCTAGCTAATCATAGAAATTCGTCAGGACATAATGTTTTTTATTTTAGTATTTTACAACTAGTTCCACCTAGTAAAAGAAGGGGTGATATTAATATTCGAGTGGAAATGCTTGAGGTAAAATGGATTGTATCTTTACAAGCACATGTTTCCAGGTTTAAACTCTGATATTCCTCTTAGACCTGCCTTAAATAGGAGGCAGTGATTTTTGTTTAATTGATATAATTATTTTATTGATAATAGTTATTGATTGGTTAAAACTTCTTTTATATTCAATGTTTCTTATGTTGATTTTATTCTTTTACTTGGATTTTATGAAGCGGTAACCCCGCAAAAGTGCTAATCCTTGTCAATAAATCTTTTTATGGTATATATTTCTGGTGGCTGTGTTGGTGTGCTCACATTTTGTTTTCATTTACTTTCACAATATGTCAGAACAAACTAACACATGAACCTGACAATTTGAAATTCTTCAAATCAAAGTTGCAGATGTATACACCTTTTTCCTATGCATATCAATAATTTTCCTATCCTTATAGGTTCATAGGAGATTACTAGGCTAACAGTTTAAGGACCCTTACAAGCTTTGCCAAAATAACCCGCTTTTTACCCAATATATGACACCTAGGGGCAAGATGATGGCATGGATTTGTGCCTGTGCAATGAATATCTTAGAGATTTCCCCTGTCCGTAAGGGAAATAGGCACTTACACCAGATGTGAATTTGTGATTCTTCATCCATTGATCCAAACTGCATTTGAAGAGGGTTCTGCTAAATGTGAATAGGAAGACTATTCCAAAAAGGGACAACTTTGAGGCACAGATCTGTCTCTCCAGCATGTTTTGTTTGAGTTGCTGACTAAGTTTAGATCCCTAGATCGGGTTTCCTTTATGCTGTTTGTCTTGTGGATGTGTAGCAGCTCCATCAGGGCTGGATTTGTGAGTGCCTTGTAGGTCAGGCATTAGTCGCCCCTTACTGGTCAGTAGCAGACAGACTAAAGGGAAAGGGCTTTTAGCCTATCCACATAGTTCATGTTGTTTACACCCTGCATTTTCTTTGTGAGGAACCTCTGAGTTCACTCCAGCTGCTGTAAGTGCCTAGTCAAGTACATGTCAAATGGCACACTGTACTCGATTATTGGTCTAATGAGGGCTGAGTAAGTGGGACTATAATTTCCTTGGATCTGTATGGCATACCCATACTTATAAGTTGTGCCACATAAAAGGAGGTCCTCCCCACTGTGGATACATTGCAGTCAAAGTTCAGGCTACTATCTATCTGCACATATAGATCTCTCATCTCTGAGTCCACTCTAAGGGGTGTGTTATGGATGTTGTAATTTGCAGGGACATTAGACTTCCCAAAGGGTATGATAATGGCATTTTTTTATTTAATTTTAGGCCATGTTTCTGGCGCCAGTCATTTGATTGATCTAGACCCTCCTGAAGGATATCTACATCTTTGGGGGAATTCAATGATTGCCCAAGATTGCAGTCATCAGCAAAGTTTGTCATCCAGAGGCCTTCCACATTTGCTTTGACTTCAAAAAAGTATATTCTGAATAGAATTTGTCCCAGTACTGAGCCTTGTGGCACACCACTTGTAACTGGCTTCTGGATCTGGATTCACCCACTTTAACCACATGTGCTGTGCCCATGAGCCAATTGGCTATCCATCTTATGACATAGAGATATATGCCCAGTTTTTTCAGTTTATTTATAATACAGGAGTAGGGAATTGTGTCTAATGCCTTGGCCAGGTTAAGGTAGGCAGTATATACTGTTTTACCCTCATCCATGACTTTAGTGACTTCTCAAAGAAATCCACCAGATTTAGTAGGCAGGACCTGCCCTTGACAAAGCCGAATTGGATCAGGTCCAGTGTTTGGAGATCTCCTGTGTCATTATTTATCAGGTCCATATTATTCTTTTCATGGCCTTACATATAAGACCAGTCAAACTTATGGGTCTGTAATTTCCCAGGTCAGTAGATGGTCCCACTTTATGCAGAGAGATGACCGCTGTGTTCTCCACTCTATCGGGGCTTCCCAAAGGGTATGATAATGCATTTTTTTTTCATTTAATTTTAGGCCATGGTTCTGGCACCAATCATTTGATTGATCTAGACCCTCTTGAAGGACCCATGAGATGGTCCCACTTTATGCAGAAAGCTGACTGTTGTGTCCTCCACTCTATCGGACAAAGCCAATCTGGAGGCAGTGGTTAAACAGAGATCCGAATGGGCCTGATAAATCCCGATTTAAGCTGTTTAAGAGGCAGATTTTTCAGCCAGGAGATTTTCTATGTCTTCAGGCTGAGTATAACTGATGCCACCGACAACTAATTCCACACATTGTTGGGTGTTGTCCCTAAGACTGCAGACATATCTGAAAAAGGCCTTATGGTTATCTTTAGCACTGGAGACTATTTCTATCTTGAAGTCTGCTTTCAGAGACTTGACTAGTACCCTGATTCACTTCTTTAGACTAATGAGGGACTTACTTCTCTGTTATGTACATTCCCTCTTACTTGCCGACAGCATTATCTTTCTTTTGTTGTACAACCCATTATTACTAGGGGTCCACCAGGGTAGCTTGTTTTTGTGGTTTGACCTGGGTTTATTTCAGCCTGGTTCTTAACGTTTTTGCAGTTAGGTGAGGGTACTAATTTTATCTTTATTTCAAGGGAAACTGCTTTGTGATTTGATTTTACTAGTGAGGATATCACACTAGAGGTTGCAGCTCTCTCCAGTTTTTGTGAATACCAGATTTAGGATATTTGTTCCTCTAGTGGAAGAGCAGACTTAACTGCTCCAGGGCATTTGAATTTACAAAGTCAAGAAATCTTTAGGTCTGCATGTTTGTGGTCATGCATGCCTCCCTGTTAATGGAGAGATAGTTAAAAATCAGCCATGAGTATAATATTGGGCTGGATGATGAGTGATCCTAGTAACTTAAGGTATGTTGTATATGGTGTATGGCTTTCCTGGTTCATAGTGGAAGACCTGTAGCTAGCAAGAATATAGTAATGGATTTTTTCCCATGGTTAGTTGGACATGGAGTAGCTCAAGCATGTCGTATTGTTTGACCAGCCTTGAGGTGTGATAATCCTTTATGTAGCTAGCTACACCTCCACCTTAAGCTCTTTCATGTTTGGTGGGTTGTTGGAATGTATGAAGGGCATTATAGCCATGCACTGCCCGAATGCTTTCTGTGGATTTGAACCATGTTTCAGTAACTGCACAGATGTCATCATTCTGCAGGATGAGAAGAGCTCTCAGGGAGGGCAGTTTCTTGTTGAGGCTCCTGGCATTGAGCAGTAACACCTTTAGCTTTTCCTCAGTAATGTTTGTTATGTTGGAAGGTTTGTCTCTTTGGCAGTCCCTAAAAAGGGCACTATAGGGGTGGATAATGTTTTGGCCAACATCCTAAAGCCTAGAGGTGAAAGGTGAAGACCATCCCTGGCAAAGCAGCATGGCTTATTAACCGTGTCCTCCCAGGCTGCCAGGTATTGGATCCTTCTAGAATAACATCTGTAGCTAAGCCAATTAAAGTCAATCATTTTCTGCTGGTATTGCGGCATCATCCTTGGAGATGGTAGAATGCTACTCAATGCTAGGCTCATACCTGCCTGTGACACATATTCTGGGATCTCAATTATGTCACTCTTCATATTGTCCAAAGACGTACATCTCAGGTCAATCGTTTCCACATGGACTATGACTGAGTCATACTGGTACTTAGGGGTAAGCAACCTGAGTGTTTGTGTGATCTGGTGAGTCCTGGCCCCTGACAGGCAACTAACTCTAACCTTTTCCTTATCCAGCCTAGTAAAAGGGACATCAGTGTGTCTCACAGTGGAGTCTCCTATGACCACAATATTGGCTTGTAGAGTGTTTCGCCTTATGGGCTTGGTAGTTAAAACAAAATGACATGTGGCTTTATGTGTTGTAATGGGAATTGTCATATACATGCAGAATTTCTGAGGACTGCACCTGAGAAGCCTTTGAGGTTTGGGTAAGTTAGTGATCCCCGGGGTGAATTTCCTATTACCCATCCAATAGAGGTTCATAGGTAGGTGCAAGGCTATTGGCCTTATGGAGTCTTACCAGAAAAGACAAATACCCAGAAATTCACTGTGTATTTAAGTATCACTCAAGAAACAATTTAACCAAAAAAATATGTGATATGTGCAGCCTAGACAATTTAAGTGTCTGTCTCTGCCATAGAACACAAACATTAGGACTAACAGTTTTTTTTAAATAGAAAACAAAATGGAGCAGGTGAAACAGAAAGCAGCTCGATCAGTTTAAGCAACTCACTGAAAGAGGATTTGAATTAAGTAAGTGCTTAGCAGCAGTGGAATTAACTAAGGCTATAGATACTGGATCAGGTTTGGGAATAGTGTATAAAAATGTAAAAGACTGCGGTAATTTATACATCGTATCTGCCTTTTTAGGGGCAGCCGGCTTACTATCAGGAAAACTGCAGGCAGTAAGACAAACATCCTGTAAAGAGACAGGACAGGAGGAATAGGTGCATGCTCTGGAAAATCATTCTCTAACTACTCCTAGCATTTTCTGAGGGATTGAAAAAACCTCATTGTTCTCCCATTGAAAACACTGGAACATTCTAGCAATAGTCTCAGAGAAAGAGAACCCCCCCCCACAGGAAGAATCAGAAACTGAGCTCTCTTGTGAGTCTGAATCATAAATCTGAGGACAAAATCTGAATCTCTTCAGGAAAAGAGGCATTGCGCTTTCTTTTACCAGAAACTACTCTACAAGAAGGATCAATAGCCTGAATTAAACCCTGAGCCAGTCCCATTAAAATACTCCTATCCTAAGAAATTTGAGGAGGAGTAGATACATTTTTGGTTTTCTGTTTCTTTTTAACAGAAAATGGGACCAACCATGTTACTAATGACAGCTGCTGCTTCCCAAGGGGATGGGCACATCATTCTGATACATCAGGGAAAACTTCTCTGTTCCCTCTCCCAAGACCAAGAGTTGCTTTCCCTTGCCCACTTAGGGGACTCCAACAGCCACAAAGGATGTGTCTAACCGCTGGTCCATAGTAGCTGTAAGTGATACACCACAGGGATTCAGGGTAAAAGATGAGTGGCCTGAGGTACAACAAATGGCCACAGAAGGGTCACCCACCTGCAGCTGAGGAAAATTGCTAGCCTGCTATGGTGGCAAAGGCTGTTTGCTTAACTTTTTCTTTTTGTGGCTAGCAGTAGGATAAAACATGAGACTAATAATCAGTTCCATGGTCAATCCAAAAATGGTCCCCCTTTCCTGGGAAAGACAAGTAGCAAATGCTAGTAAACAGTGCCAGTCTACAAAAGTTACAGTAAAAAGCACTTTCAAACACTACAGTAGTCCCAAAATGGAAAAGTAAACACAGTGTCTCCACAGAAAAAAAATCTTATCAGTTAGTTTACGTTACTTTAAAAGTGAAAAATAAAAACAAGTGTTCCGTTTAAAAGTACATTACAGTCGTGTAACAGTCAATTAAAACACAACATGTCTAGCTTTAAAATAACTTCTCTGAAGAGGAAAGCAAACGAACCTCAGTAAATATAAGAAAATGGAAGTTTTTTTCCCCGAAGGGAAGTTATCTGCCTTTTAAAGGAAAGTACAAGCCAAACGTTGATCCTCAAAAGCCTCAGAGGAGCATACTCTTTGGCTGACAGTAAAGCTCTGAAGGGCTGTGTGCCCAAATGTGTCTTTTAGTCAGCTCATCTCAAACTGTCACATCCTTTATAAATACTTTTTTTGTCAAAAATTACAGAAGATTACAGTCAGTCAATAATGCCAGATGTTTCATAGTCATACTTGTCATTCTTAAGAAAATACTTGCTAATGTAATACATGGCATCACTGACCTACTGTAATCTTCTGTGATTTCTGATAAAAAAAAAATTATTTATGAAGGACGTGACAGAAATATGACACAAAATTAGAGACAGTCAATAGCTAGGGTGGTATATTTGGCAGTCTCTTACCCCAAGCCACGTTGCAGGTGTGAGCTGGATTCATTCTTCTCATTCAATGAATCCTCTGACACCAAGAATCATCATCTTGAACATGAAGGAGGACATCACGGTTGCCACATTCCGTAACTCCGAACCCAGACTTGGTAGCTTGGCTACTGAACATGATTGGATTGTGTGGATCACCTGACAAAAATGTTCTTCATATTGATCACTACTGCAGTATCCTTAAATTAATGGGGTTATATTCTGCCAAGGTTATAACAGCCGACCAGCTTCCAAAGTTTCAGGGCACCTTCAATGCACCCAAACTGTCAAGCAGTTTTCACTTACAGCCACAATGGACTGGGGGTTAGCCACACCAATATTTAAACATCTGTGTCTGATTTTGGGTCTTCATCCTTGATTCTTAACATAAGAAGTTGAATAGCAGAGGGGGGTTGCAGTGGGTTGCACTGCATGGCTTTAACAGCAGTGAGTTTTAATATATTTCTCAGCCATTGCTTATGTATTTATTCTTTTGATTATAAGCAAATATTTTAGGTGTGTTTTATTATATGAGTGACTACTGGCATATGTGTGTGTGTGTGTGTGTGTGTGTGTGTGTGTGTGTGTGTGTGTGTGTGTGTGTGTGTGTGTATGTGTGTGTTCTCTGTCCAGACTGTTTCCATGATTCCCATAGCTGGCCCATCTGGTCTGTGAAAAATAATACAGTTTTATCTGTGTAAATGCATAATATTGGTGGGCTCATACATGACTCTTCTGGATAGCAGTAAAAAACAGTTAACAAGTAATTATCTTTCAAAAACAAGGTAGAAAATACATATAACAGAGTACGTGGACTGACTGTATGATGGATTTTTGACACAAGCTTTTTTTTTACTCAAAAAAATGTTTTATTAACATTTTTTGCCATAGCTTCAAATAGGTTGAACCATAAATAGTGGAACATAGAATAACATAATCAACTAGTCAACTATTTACAAAAGAAACTATATGCAATTGCCTAAGTATACAATCTGTAACATCACATGTTCCATATACAATATGCAATTTGTATTAAGATGCTGTGCTGACTAATCAGATCAATTTGTTTTGTCCAATATTTCACAATGAAAACAAAAAGCTGCCAGAAAGAACTCCAAAGACCACAACAGAAGTAAAAAAAGTAATCCAGCTGTTTTATTAAGTGCTTTTCGTCCCACACAGTTGTGGGACTTCTTCAGATAAAATCAGAATGGAAAACACAACTTTTATATTAAATCATGTGCTCACAACAACCAATAAAACGCATACATTTCCACTGAAATTAACCTCGTAGTACCCGAGAACATTTCTAAATATTTACCTGTAGCATTCTAATGCAGCACAACATACACTAATTACGTACTAATAAAAGTACCCCAACTGCAGATTGTAACAACCCATAAAAGTAGTAAAAAAAAATATATATATATATATATATATATATATATATATATATATATATACACAATATATACAAATATAAGACTGTCAAACACTACTACAAAGGATACAAAAAAACATACTCCCTATCTCATGAAACTTCTTAAGTTTAAAATACAAAGTATAGAATAAACCTCATTTAAAACTGGGTAGTGGCACACATTGGTACGATGCTACCAGATAAGTTCCAATCTCTCTAAAAGGAGTGAATCTGGGACCCTCTGCCATCTGATTGAACACAACCTATTGCTCTAAACTGGAACTTACAATCTGTAAATTCTCTAATATGTCTAGCTAGGGCATTTTCTTGCTTAAACCTACTAATTTGGTATAAATGTTTGCAGACTTGCTCCCTAAATCTTCTATTGGTTTTCCTGATATAAAATGCGAGACATTGCTGACACTGTGCTACATACACCACAAACTTGGACTGACAATTGAGTTTGAAATGGGTCGAATATTTCCGCCCTCTAATCTTAAAAGTATGTCCTATATCCATATGTTTGCAGAAGTGGCACATGTTGCATTTAAACATCCCTGTCCTAGACAAAAAAAACAGTAATTTTGTTCTAATGTTGTTTAAGTTCTGACCCCATTTAAAAAACACTCTGGGTGTCCCTTGGAGTTTCTGTCGGACTGTTGTGTCATTCCTAATTAACTCCAAATTGTTGTTGATGGAATAAATATCAAAGGCATGAATACTATACTGAATAATCAAACTACATGAACTATATATACTGTGATCCCTTGTTTCACTATTAGCAATAAGAAGTTTCATGAGATAGGGAGTATGCTTTGTATCTTTATAGTAGTGTTTAACAGTCTTATATTTGTATATATTGTGTATATATATATATATATATATATATATTTTTTTTTTTATTATTATTTACTACTTTTATGGGTGAATACAATCTGCAGTTGAGGTACTTTTATTTTTTTATTTATTTATTTTACATTTGTTGACCGGGCTAGTCCAGCTGGATACATATCCCTTTTCAGTAGAGGCCCGGGGAGAAAAGCTCCCAAACATTAAAATAGTTAAGCACTACAATTAGATAGAAGTATACATTATAAGAAGTAACAACCAGAATAACAACATTATTTACATACTTAAAAAGACAAAGCATGAGATTAAATAGGTCAGAAAACGAGGAAATAATTTGATTGTAGATAGTTTGAGAGAGAGAAGAAACAGTATAATGTTATGGGTATGGATATTAATTATTATATTTATTATTTCTCTAGTGTTGCTAGTTAGTAAGATTCCGAGTTATTAGTGCATAATTAGTGTATGTTGTGCTGCATTAGAATGCTACAGGTAAATAAATATTTAGAACTGTTCTTGGGTACTACGGGGTTAATTTCACTGGAAATGTATGCGTTTTATTGGTTGTTGTGAGCACATGATTTAATATAAAAGTTATGCTTTCCATTCTGATTTTTATCTAAGATGTCCCACAACCGTGTGGGATGAAAAGCACTTAACAAAACAGTTGGATTTCTTTTTTTTTACTTCTGACAGGTTTTTGTTTTCATTGTGGCTAAGTGCGATTCTAGGCTTATTGTTAAACCAAAGGAAATTCAGCATCACTTTATTGTATCGCTGTATAATTTTCTTAGTAGGAGGGATGGAAAATGATTGCATATAATAAAACAATTTTGGGAAAATGATTAATTTACAACCCCTATCTTCCATTGTATAAAACATCTTATTCCATTTCTGCATTAATTATTTTATTTGACGTAGTATATGAATATAGTTAATATTTATTGTTTCTCTAGTGTTGCTAGTTAGTAAGATTCCTAGTTATTTAATTTTATCATCAGGTGCTAAGTACTTAACAAAGTCATTATTTAATTCCCCTTTATTTGAGTTAATTAATAAAATGTTAGTTTTGATTTCATTATATGCAATACCAGAAATAGTTTGAAAGTAGTTCATTGTTTGGAATAATTCAGTTAATGATTTATCTTTATCAGATATTATCAACAGGATGTCATTAGCAAATAACTGTATTTTCATTTCTAAGTTATTCCCAGTTACTATGCCTTTAATATTTGTCTTCATTCTAACATAGTTATCAGAGGCTTAATTGCTAATGCAAACAGTAAAGGTGAAAGTGGGCACCCTTGCTTAGTTCCTTTTATAATAGTTATAGAAGTACAGAGACATGACCCAATCTTAACATAGGCTCGAGAATTTTCATATAGTATTTTAATTAAGAATATGATTTGTTGTGAAAAACATATTCTTCTAATACCACCAGTAAAAAATTCCAATCTATTGAATCAAAGGTGGTGCTATTGATGTCTAGACTCTGAGTCATGTCTCTCTTACTTAAGTCAACATAATCTATCAAGGCAAGAATTCTTTTAATATTATCATAGGTGTTTATATCTTACATGAAACCTGTCTGGTTGTGATCAATTAATGATGGTAATATATGTTTAATTTTCTTTGTATGTATTGCTATAAACATTTTGTAATCTACACTTAACAATGAAATGGGCCTATTAGAAGAAAATTCTGAGGCTTTTTTTCAGATTTTAGAATAGGTGAGATTAAACTATATTTCCAAGAAGGTGGAACCTGGTTAAAAACCTTCAGCAATAACTGCTTAGCTTATTTGGGCAATAACTTATACATTTCTGGTGTTATGTTGTCATTTCCTGATGCTTTATTGGGTTTCAGTTTTTTACTTTGATTCTGTATCTTGGACATAGGTTCATAGGTGTGTACTAGGCTAATGGTCCTGGAGAGTTTTCAAGCCTAGCCCATAGGATTACCCTGGCATCGTGCCACCTGACCTTAGTTCCCAGTGCCTCTGTCGAGTAGAGCCACTGGAGTGATCCCTGTGGTGAAGTTTCTATTTTCCATCCACTCATCAAGATATCTCTTGAAGAGGGCCAGTGAGGTGCTCTGTTTGACATGTATGAGAAGTCTATTCCATAGCATGGGCAGTCTCTGGGTTATGAACCCATCACTCCAGCACATTCTGTTGATTGTGGTAATGAGATTGAGGTCTCTGGAGTGTGTGGTGCAGAGGGATTGGGATTTCTTTAGATGTAGCATTTCTAACAGAGCTGGGTCAGACATGGCTTTGTAAGTCAAACAGAGATCGCCTCTAAATAGGCAATATGAGACAGAGAATAGCTGGAGTTTTTTGAGTCTGTCCATATAGGACAAGTGTTTAAGGCATAGCATTCTCTTTGTGAGGTACTTCTGCAGCCTCTCCAGTTGTTGCAGGTGTCTACTGAAGTAAATGCCAAATGGGGCATTGTACTCGATGATTGGCCTAATGAGGGAAGAGTAGAGGGAGACAATGACCTCTTTCTTCTTGGATGCAAAACTCTTATTAATGAGATGTACCACATAGAAGGACTTTATGACCACAGTGGCAGTGTGGTGGTCAAAAGAGAGGTTGCTGTCAACCTATATTCCCAGGTCTTTTATAACACTGTCTGTGTTCAGTGGACTACCATTGATGTGGTAATTCATGGGAAATGGGTTTTTCCCAAATGGGATGATGACACATTTTTTTGGGATTGAGCTTAAGGCCATGGTTCTGACATCAGTCATTGGTCTCAGTGAGGCCTTTCTGTAGGATGTCAACATCACTTGGGGAGTTAATAACTTGCAATCATCTGTGAACTTTGTCAGCCAGAGTCCATTTATGTTGGCCTGGACTTCTGAGAAGTAGATACCAAACAGGAGAGGACCCAGGACCAATCCCTGTGGGACTCCACTTGTGACTGGTCAGCAGTCTGACTTGGAGTCAGCTACTTTCACACTGTGGGTTCTATCCATGAACCAGTTTGCAACCCACCTAATGATATAGGGGTTGATGCCTAGCTTAGTGAGTTTTTCTATGATTCCTGAGTGGGGAATGGTATCAAAGGCCTTGGCCAGATCAAGGTAGGCTGTATGAACCACCTTGCCTTCATCCACAGGTCTGGTGACTGACTCAAAGAAGTTGACCAAGTTGAGCAGGCATGATTTACCCTTCACAAAACCAAACTGTGTGGGATCCAGAGTTTGGAGATTCGCTATATCCTTGTTTTATTAGGTCCATGATGATGCATTCCATAGCTTTGCATATCAGACTTGTAAAGCTAATGGGGTGATAGTTCCCAGAGGCTGTAGTCACTCCTCCTTTTTGGAGAGGGATGACAATAGCAGTGCATTATTCAGTAGAGACAAAGCCTGAGGTGAGGCTGGGATTGAGCAGGGCACACAGGTGAGGTGCCAATTCACTCTGTAGCTCATGTAGAACACAGCCAGGGATATTGTCATGTCCCATAGAAGCGGTATCCTTGGCCTTGGACAGTACTGTTTTAACCTGTGCAGCAGTAATACTGGGTGCCTGGCAATCTACTGGTATGGTGATTGGTCTTTTGTGGGGGGGAGGGGAAGAGTTGACACTGAACCTGTCGGCCAGTATATTGGCAATATCTGTTGGCTCGGTATAGGTGGTACCATTGTGCAATAGCACAGATTAAATCTGGGTATTGCCGTGGAGATTCTTTACAAAACTATAGAAGGCCTTGTGGTTGTCTTTACTATCTGCTGCAATTCTGTTTTCATAGCTAGCTTTAGAGGATTTGATGAGAGATCTCAACTTTTTGTTGAGGCTGATAAGGGAGTTTTTCCTGTCTTGGGATTTAACCTTATTCCACATCAGTTTCCTCCTTCTGTTTTAGAGTTTGTCTATGACAGGGGACCATCAGATTGACTTCCTTTTTTTGGAGGAGAGTGTCTTGGTTTTATTGGGTATGGCGAGATCCATGCATTTGTGTACATGTTCTTACAGTGCATTGGTGTATGATTCGGCGGTCATGCAACTATTCTCCATTTGCATGGATGCCATGAAGTTAGCCACCTCTGTTTCTAGGTGCCCAAAGTTAGCTTTGGAGAAGTTTTTCATGGTGGTTACCTTTGCGTGGGGGGGGGAGGGGTTGTGAATTTCCAAGGTGATTAGTTTATGGTTGAATTTAACTATTGGCATTGACTATTGGTGTAGAGCAATAGTCATCCAAGTTAGTATTGACCAGGTCAAGGGTGTCGCTACTTCTAGTTGGGGTTAGAACAAGCTTGTCCAGGGCATTGGAATTAATGAATTCCAGGAAATGTTGGGCAAGTGTATTGGCACATGAGTAGTTTTCCCAGTTAATGGAGGGGTAGTTGAAGTCAACCAGTATGAAGGTGTTAGCTTGGACCCTAATATTCTCCAGGGTGCTTAGGAATGTGGAGTGTAAGGCTTGGGACATGGTTAGGGACCTATAACAGGCTACGACCTGAATTTCTCTCTTACCCAATATTAGCTGCACCTGAAGTATCTCTGATCCGTTATGTTGGGCTACCAGCCTGGAGGTGTGGGCATTCTTTATGAATATGGAAACACCACTGCCTTTAGAGCTTTGGTCCAAGTTCTGAGGCCAAAAGGTGTGGAATGAGTTATAGCCTGGTAGTGCAGGGGTGCTTTCTGCTACCTTGAACCAGGTCTCTGTTACAGCACAAATGTCAATGTTCTTCATTTTAAGGAGTGCTTTGAGCAAGTGCATTTTGAGATTTAGACTTCTACCCTTGAGCAGCATGACCCTCAAATTCCATTTGTTTGTAGCTGTTATGGTGGTAATTTAGTCTTTGGAACACTGCCTAAAAAAGGCACTATAGGGGTGGCAAGAGCCTTGGCCAGTATCCAGAAGCCCAGGAGTGACAGATGCAGGCCATCTTTGGCAAAGCATCGAGGTCCATCAATCATATCATCCCAGGCAGACAGATACTGGATCCCCTTAGAATGACACCAGAAACTTAGTCAATTGTTGAAATCAATCATTTTCTGCTTGCACTGTGGTATCATTCTGGATGATGCTAGGATGCTGCTCATGGCTAGGGTCATACCCACCTGAGCTACATAATCTGAGAGCTCCTCCATGTCTCCTTTCATGTAGTCCAGGGAGGTACATCTCAGGTCATTCACACCCACGTGTACAATGACAGAGTCATATTTGTACCTGTTGTTGAGGGACCCAAGTGCACGCATTATGTGGTGGATCCTGGCACCTGACAGGCAGCTGACTGTTACTTTCTCCTTATTCAACCTAGTGAGTGGGACATCAGTGTGCCTCACTATTGAGTCATCTATGACAAATATGCTGGGCATGCTGTTTTGCCTTAGGGGCTTTTGTTGAGTGGCACACTGTTTAGGAGAGTTATGTGTCTCATGATTAGTGTTGTATTGTGGTGGTTGAGTTTGTTGCTGCCTTGGAGGTCTCTGCTGTTTGAGTAGATTTCAATTGAGAGGCTTCATGAAGGTGGGTGTGTGGTTTGTGTTTTTATGTGAAGGCTGTGCTGGTGTGTGTTCTGGAGAGCTATGTGTTCCATGTGGTGTGGTGCACGTGTTGACCTTCCCCTCTTGACCAGCTATTCCGGTCTTGGCTGAAGAGTGCGGGGCTTCCAATTTGGATATATAAGTGCATCTCTCAAGTTTTGGGAAGTAAGAGGAGAGAGTTGTTGGTGTACATGAGGCAGTTGCTACACTGCTCAGGATGCCCAAATTCACCAGGTTAATAGGAGAAAACACAGGGAACTGACTTTTAGACATGCCTGGAGGGGTGGACATTAATAATAAGTACTGGAGCTGTTTCCTTGTAGAAAATGTAGTGCTGGTAGCACTTTTGTGTGGTACAATAATTGCTACAAAAAGTCTGGTATGGTAAAGTGCTGGACTAATAAGCTAGTAAAAGTGCAGGACAGGAGAGAACTAGCAGACCTAAGGAAAAAATTGAAAAGCAGACTTTGCCACCTCTCAGAAGCATACAAACAGTCCTGGATACAGCAAATCTGTATACGGACAAGACTAGTTACAGGAAAGGCAGGAAACAAACACAAACACGGGCTTTTAAACCAGAAAGTTGAAAGAGATGGAAAAACTGCCCAAATGGCCAATAACCTACACATTCTGGGCCAGAAACCACTCCTCTTGTGGTAGATAGGCTACCTAGTGCTTACCACTCCCACTGATAAGCTAAAAGGCTTCCCTCCAACACAGAAAGGCTTGGGGGCCTAGAAGCTTACATACAGTCCTGGATACAGCAAATCTTTATCTGGACTAGACTAGTTACAGGAAAGGTGGGAACAGCCCAAAAACGGGCTTTTAGACCAGAAAGTTGAAGGAGATTTAAAAACTGCTCAAACAGCCAATAAACTACAATTTCTGGGCCAGAAATCACTCCTCTTGTGATAGATAGGCTACCTAGTGCTTACCACTCCCATTGACAAGCTAGAAGGCTTCCTTCCGACACAGAAAGGCTTGGTGGCACAGAAGCTTGAAAACAGTCCTGAATGTAGCAAATCTGTATCTGGACTAGTCTAGTTATAGGAAAGGTGAGAAACAAGTGCAAATTTGGGCTTTTAAGCCAGAAAGTTGAAAGAGATGGAAAAAACTGCCCAAACGGCCAGTAAACTACAATTTCTGGGCCAGAAACCACTCCTCTTGTGGTAGATAGGCTACCTAGTGCTTACCACTCCCACTGATAAGCTAGAAGGCTTCCCTCTACACAGAAAGGCTTGGGGATCTCAGAAGATTACAAACAGTCCTGGATACAGCAAAACTGTATCTGGACTAGACTAGCTTACAGGAGAGGTGGAAAACAAGCGCAAAAGTGGGTTTTAGACCAGAAAGTTGAAAGAGATGGAAAAACTGCCCAAACGGACAATAAACCACAATTTCTAGACCAGAAACTAATCTTGTGGTAGCTATCTAATCTGCTTATCAATGTGTCTGCTCTGTTGTTCCTGTATCTTGAGGTTTATATTAGTCTGAAGGAAGTTTCTAATGGTTTCTTTCAATTTCATCTCTATGTTGGTAGTATTCATTTTTTGATAGTGCGACTAAAATGTTTCTAGTATGCTGTTTAAGTCTGAGAATTTCTTATTAATGTTGGGATTATATATTTTTTATTTGATTAATTTTAATAACTTTCTTAGTTCTATTTGCTATTTTCCTTTGATTCTCTGTATTCATGGAATAAGACATAAGTTTGATTTTTTTTTCTAATTCTATCATTATTTTATGATGTAATATTTCACTATATTCATTAATTTTCATTGCTAAATCATTAGTTAATTGACTATGTCCTTTTTTGTATATTAGGTTTAATATCTATTTCCTTTTGAAGTTCAGTTAATTGCTTGTCCCATTGCTTCCTTTTATTTTTGTACCAAGTTAATGTTCTTCCATATATGTATGTTTTTAATGCATCCCATATATAGATTTCTGAAGTGTCTTCATTTATGTTTAATTAAAGAAATTGTTGTAATTCTTTTATATAAAATTCTTTAAACTCTTTTAGATTCATTATATAGGATGGTATTCTAGTGATAGTCACCTTTTGTTTGTTATGAAGTTTTACTTCAAAAGTAATTGCATTGTGGTCTGTTAATATGCAATAGATTACTTTAACATTGCTAAGAAAGGTGGTTATTTCCTTTGAAATATATACTCTGTCTATTCTTGAGTGTGTGTCATACCTATGTGATAAAACATATAATGCAGAAAATCTTTGTCTGTGTATTCATTAACATCTTTAAGATTATATAGTTCAACAAATTCTGCTAGTGTTTTTGATGTTGCAGTTTTCCTTATGGTATTTATAGAGTCAGTGTCTTTATCATCTAGTATACAATTGGAATCCCCAGCTATTATCAAGTTCCCTTTGGAGTGCTGGATTACTTCTTCTAACTGTTGTTTAAATATACTTGCATTCAACCTAGGTATCCAATAAATGTTAATAAAAGTATACAGTTGACCATTTATTGAGATAGTTGACATACAAAGCATCCCAGATTTATCTTGATATGAGCTTATTATTTTTGGCATAATGACAGAATTTTTGCATAAAATCATTGCCCCTCTTGTTTTTTTTCTTATGCGATAAACCTGTTAATACTGTATAACCATTGAAGCTGAGTAAATTAAGGTCTTCAGTTAATAAATCTGTCTCTTGCCGAAATATCAGTTGTAGGTTTATAGTGTTAATATATTTAAATAAACTTACCCCAGGATTCATGAAGCTTGCACCAGGCGCAGGCGTAGCGTAGGTGGTATAACGGCAAACATGGCCATCGAGCGATTCAGGTACGATCCAATTCCACGTGCACTACTGGCGTACACCAGATCTGCACAGCCCTCGGCTTAGGTATGCTAATCACCCCATGCACAGTGCCGCACCATGCAAATGAAGGTACATAGCGATTCATGAAGTGGTGCAGGCTTAGCGTAAACCCACAGAAATGTAAACCAAAAAACACGGTTTACATTTTTCCAAACAGAACATCGGAGCTATGAAAGTGGACCAGACTCATGTATTACAAAGTTAACATATGCCAATGGCTAACTATACAGCCAATGGCATAAGAAAAGATGCAGAACACCTAAAAAACAACATTTAATGTCATGTCCACAGTAATGCAAAGTACAACCGCAGGGCATGTGTGCGCAAACGGGAACACAAAGAAAATATATACAAATGTCATAAAATCGCAATGTAATGCAAATCATGATTTCACCATAATACTTAATGGTATGCATGGTACACCACAACCAAGCTGCAAGGGTTGCTGAGGGTCTGTGACAGTGTTCGGCATGGTAACTAGGAATTAGTAGTCAATGCCATGCAAATGAGGCAGGCAATAGTGAATCGCAAACGTCCCGCCAGACTAAGGATGTACCATATGGCGCAGCACTACAACACTGAGGAGTGGCTTAGAGGTATACATGACATCAGCAGTGGGGTGTGCCACCGTAGCTGTAAGCACATTGGAGCAATGCAAATCTGGCCTGGCTGTTGCTAAGCAAAGCTGCAGGACAGGGGTGGGGAGGTAGGTATAGCATCGTTTAGCTGAGAGCACATATGGTGCCCGAAAGCGCATGTGTACGGGGAGGAAAACATGCCCAAAACCCGATAAATGGATGCATGCACCGTGCACCATAGCTCAAACAGGAAGGTCAGGGGAAGAAAATAAGGAAATGCTGCAGAAGGGTAATTAGAATACAACTGAGCAATTAACACCTATTAACTCACAGTGGGCAATCGACGGCAGCTGACAAGTCTGCTCGCAAAAACCTGCAAAACAGGATAGGGGAGGTGTCGGATTGCAAAGAAAAGACAACTGTCATAGCAGAGCAAAGCAAACCTGCAGTAGACCGGCCATAGAACACATTACGCAAGTTAAGCCAGGTGTAGGAAAGTACAAATGAAAGCAGGCTGCTGGATGCATACCAGAAAATGGGAGGTGAAACATGAAGAAATGTAAAGGGAAGGGCAAGAGGTAATCCACGGCAGCCAAATGTAATTCAACACTAAGGCACCACAATAGTAGTTCCTGTCATAAAACACATAAGATACCCTGTAGCTATGATCATACATACGCACCCTATGACATCATCGGTGTTCACAGCACAATAGTATCAAGTGTGAAAGCACCCCACACACACACCTGTGTATTCCCAAACACTGCACCATAGGTGTAAACATACAGGGAACTTTTACAATGTATATGTTGGGAGCTGCCATAGCTGTGATTCATCACCATGTGTTAGAGACTGACGGTGTTGGGGAGGATGATGCTGACAACCACCACAAGCCCCGGAGGAGGAGAAGTGTGTTCAGACCAAGGGTAACCTACCAGGGGCTACATGATCTGGAGATAGTAGAGCATTACAGGGTGGACAGGGACATCTTACAGCAAATAGTTGAGCTGTGCCGGCCATGCCTGATATCCAGAAACAACAGAGGGGAACCCATCCCAGTGGACACGAAGGTATGTGTAAGCTTGCGAATACTAGCCACAGGTACCTTTCAAAGGCCAACTGGAGATATAATGGGGATCTCATAGGCATCAGCATCCAGGGTACTACACCAGTTCCTGGATGCCATGTTACCACATGCCAATGAGCATATATACTTCCCCCGAACTCAGGAGGAGTTGGCCAGCAATATGCGTCTCTTCTACCATGTGGCACACTACCCAGAGGTACTGGATGTGACAGACTGCACGCACATACATATCAAGTCACCACCCAGTGAGCATGGTAGGTGCTACATAAACCGCAAGGGATACAACTCCATCAACTGCCAGGTCATGTGCAATGCCCAGGGAATTATCATGGATGTGTGTGCTGGCAGCCCTGGAAGCTACCATGACTCCCACATCTGGCATGCCTCACAGCTGTATCAGGTATTTGTCAGGGGGGGACATCCCACATGGCCACCTTGTGGGGGATGCTGGCTATGCACTGGAGCCATGGATGATGACTCCCATCAGAAATGCACACCCATGCAAGAATGCCATAATGAGGCACATGCACAAACCAGAATCATCATAGAGCGTGTGTTCGGGATGCTGAAATCACGTTTCCGTTGCTTGGACATATCTGGTGGAGCCTTGCAGTACTCTCCAGGCACGTGTGCCCACATCTTCATAGTATGTGCCATGCTACATAATATGATCCTGTGGAAACAGCTGCAGCAGGGACAAAATGGTGAAGGCCCTCACAGCCCACCACAATTGCCAAGGCCATCACAGGCACAGAAGGATTCAGACCACGAACACCCTGTGCCAGCCCCAGTAGGCAGATGGAGGCATGCCCAATATGCCTATGCCTTGGCAAAGAGGGAACATATAGCACATACTCTGACAGTGTAGGCCCCTATGGACTGACACACCTCACCACCTGCACACACAGTAAAATGGATGGCACACACACATGACCACCTGTAAATTGTAATGTATAGGTGGCCTACTGTGTGAATCCTACATAGGCAGCCCTCAACAATTGTACACACAACAGCTATTGGAACAAGGAATGTCAAACCTGAACAGTACACGCACCTATCAGTATATGTTGGTACTGTGTGTATAGGTTCCTAGGTACATCGGTAGGTACACGCCCGATTGTCAGAGGCCATTCATCAATCAAGGCAAACAGTGCCTGCTGTTGCCACCACATCGAGTAACCAACTGTCACTCAGTGGAGCAGAGCCAGTTGCGGGATCCATGTGTGTAATCACTGTTCCCCACCCACACACTCTGCATGGATTCCCTGGTGCGTTAATGAGGGGCTCCATATAATGTAATCATGGATGTAGTGGCAAAGCATGGGGTGTACCCATGACAGGTATCTGTCACCCCAGCATGCTCCACCTACAGTTGTGTGAAGGTGTAGCACATTATAATGTGTGGCTCACTGTGACATACATACCCAATGCTGGAGCACATCCATTAAACATCACTTGGACATACCATTAATAGGTCTCATCCATATGTAAACTAACTGAGTTACCCATTTGATTGCAGTATGGAGTAACAACCATAGTACAGTCCACATACAAAATGCCATAACACGTGTACAAATCCCAGATGACCAAGTGGTAAATGCAGTGAGTGTCGTGCATGTTCCCGGTCCCACGTCCTGCAAGGGATGTAATGTAATCCCGAAGGCATGCAGGTCATCAGATCATGTTTAGTACATGTTAGCAGGCATATGCATTGCCCAGTGCTGGTAAGCGTCGTTTAAATATGACTATACGGATATGCGTGAAACAGGGCTAAGCTTCTCTGAATAGCGCGCAGAACACGGTCAATGATGTCCAGAACAGGTGAAACCAGCATTATTCACCCCTGTACTAATAGTGCCTGCTCTGAAGGGTAAAATGACCACTGCCAGGAGTAGAACACACAGTCATGTACACAATCACCTAACAATAAGCTACCCAAGATGTAACAATGGCAGGTGTGTAATGTGACAGGTTCAAACACAAACGTGCGGAGTCCAGGTAACAGTATACACCGACATGTACACAATGAAAGGTGTATTCTGCCTGTCACTCTCTCTGTTTTATATATATGAATATATATATATATATATATATATATATATATATATATATATATATATATGTGTATATATATACATATACATAATAGAGATAGAAAGGGTGATAGAGAGATATATGTTGATATATACGGATTCACCTATATCTGCAAATATGTAGATAGGTCAACGACATGTACACAACCATGGAGGTACAAATAAATAGGATACTGCCAACTATGGAATGTGTCACATACCGACACGCGTAATCACGAGGCTGAAAGACTGAAAGAACACAGTACCGGAACACTAGAACCGCGTGTAATATTATCACGATATTAAGGGACATTTAGTTATCGCTGCCGGTGTTGCGGTCCATGTAGGTACTGTGTACAACTGTGTTTGTGATTGCCATAGTCTGTGTATGTGTGTGTTGAGGGTGCTATGTGTGTTTCCATGGGACTGTAATGTGTGTGTGTGTGTTTGCATCGTGTGTCTGTTAGTGCTAACACGGAGGTAGATCATTACGGTCGGTGTGGTTATACCTCCCTGGGCAGTTGTGTCCTGACAAAAAATATTAAAAAGGGCAAATGTCCGAGATTGTAGGACATAATTATGTCCCATATATTATGTAATAGTTGCATTAAATACTTATGCCTGTATCTAAAAAACGTAAATGTTACATGAAACATGATAAGTAGCTAAAGTGCTACAAGAATAAGTATGTATTCAGGATAAAAGTATGTGCTATCCTGTGTACTGACCATGGGTATGTATCGGCCTGTAAACACCGATGTGTGTCCTGCAAATGTCCCACTATGGCCATTCGAAAACGTGGCCACCCATGCCAAAGAGGTTCAGTCACCAACACAACTGCAATGAGTGCAAATATCTGTGACAGAAATACACGGGACAGCTGTCATTTAGTAACATTCCTTTACATATGGCTGTATTTCCGGAGGTATGGAAGTATCAACCTCACCTGCATACTATATCGAAACCAATTAACAATGGCCAAATGTATAAGCCCGTAACAACCATAGTTTCAGTCTACTAACTGATAGGTATTCAAGTAGGGAAGGAGCCCACACACATATATGGAATAAGTAGAAATGCAGTCCCCACAAACCTGTATATGCTATGTACACCCACCTATATCTCCCACACATGAAACAATAGCAATACAGACTGTAATAACATCACAAACATCCACTCACTCAATTACATCTGCAGAACCGTTATCATACCTTGTGAGAGACACATTTGTAAAGGCACCATGTGAAATCGTAGCTGTTGTATAATGTTACAGGATTTGTTTGCAATAGTCCCTTAGCAGACGGTTGAGATGACAGGTACACTCACATGTAGAACCACATACTCTAGCCATCACACACAATCCACGGGGGACATGAATCCAAAATATCCGTGTCTCTACAAATAGCAGTTGCAATTCCACACAACAAAACACATACAGGCCGTCTCCCCGAAGGTTGGGAAAAAAGGCAATGCCCAAGTGGAGAATTAAATTATACCCCACTGTTGCCGCGTAATTGGCAAATGGAGTAGCTGCACAGCTGATGTGCATGTAATAATTTACTCAGGAACACCAATTGGTGGCAGGAAATCACATGTTACAGGTATCAACGTATATAAGGATGACTTGCCAGACATTCAAACCGTATGCTCATACCATAGAACCGTTTAAACAGTAAAGGTTTAAGAGAGATATGTACGAAAGTTCGGAACGCTAACAAGGTATGTAGAACACTCAGTATGTTAGTGTATGTATAGCCTGTTTTGTATTAATTAAAACTGTCTGCAATGCATAAAGTGGGAAAAGGTATTATGTAGTGATGTCTTGCTGAGCATAGTAACGCTTGTAGAAATTGTGTGTCTTGCTGTGGGCCACAAGGTAAACATCACAGACACCACAAGGGATGCTACATGAGGGCTTTAAACAGAACAATTCCACACCACCCGCCGTCAGTGGTAGGGTATGTCTAACAAGTATGTGCCATAGCAAGGGATAGTATATGTTGATATACTGTCACAGTAGGCATGTGTATGGGCATATAACGACAACATGCCTAAGGTGGTCCTGCTGTGCAAGTATGCTTTGCATTATGGGATAATATGTACAATATGTGTAATGTACAGTATTGTAGGTAGATATGTCAGATATTCTACACAGCATAACAGTTATATCATGCAAACAAAAGGTATCGTCTATTGGCATGTAGAATACACAATAACAGGATACATATGGCTTGTAGTCACGGGACACTGTAACAGCATGATAGCTAATCAAAATGGAAGAGCTACTCAATTAACTATGCACAAAGGACATGTAATAGCTTCACAGGTTCATAGTGAGGTACTATGCTGTGAGACAAATCTATGTGTAAGCCCAACTACAATGTTTACACAGGTGGCACCTCTCTAGGGTAGTGTCCTGTCTGTGAACAGCAGAGCCATGTGTTACTTGCACCTCTGCACAGTACAGCCACTGCAGTGATCCCTGGCATACATGTGTGTCTCCCATCCACCAAGTGAGGTATCTCATAAACAGTGCTACTGAGTGTCCCTGCGTGATGTACATAGGAATCATGTTCCAAAGCATGGTGATTGTCTGGCTTGGGAATGTAACCCTCAAGAACATCCCACTAATCATTGCGTTTGTGCACATATCCATGAGCGTGTTGCTCTCAGTGGCTTTTGCTTATGTCGCTTATGTGGAGTATATCCATGAATATTGTTGTGGACATGGGCCCTGTATGTTCAGCAGAGGTCACCTCTGAGTATGCAGTATGCAAATGTGTACAGTTGTGGTGTCCGTAGTTCTGCCGCATACGTCAATCTTCGGAGCTCAATAATCCTCATGGTGTGTTAATGTTGTGGTATGTAAAGCCATTGCTGTTCTGTAAGGTACACCCTAAACGGGGTGTTGTACCCTTGAATGTGTGTATACATCAGGAGTTTAGAGGTACAATGGGTGCCTTTGTTCCAGCTACAAACCCAGTACAGATAAGGGTGGCCACATAGAAGGATATTTACGCCACATTGGCAATATGGTTATCAAAGGAGTGGGTGCTACATACGTGTGTACTAAGATCCCATATAATGTCACATGTATCTAGGGGACTACCACCTATGTGTTGGTCAGTGGGTGATTGGTGTAATCCAAAGGGGATGTTCATGCACCATGTGTCATGCAGCTTGAGGCCATGTTATCGACATCAGGTATCCGTCACAGTGACACCCTTATGGAGAGAGTCTGTATCAGCTGGTGGATCAGTCATGGTGCCTTGTATGCAGTTGTCTGGAAACCTAGTCAGGGAAAGTCCCTCTGTGCTAGCCTGTACCTCAGGGAAGCATATACCGAACATGAGAAGCCCTATGACTGAGGACTGTGGTATGCCAAGTGTAACTGAAATACAGTAGGTACTAGATGCCTTTTTAGGTGAAAGCGCTTAGTCGATGGATGTGTTGTTATTAAATATCTCCTGTTTAGTTCCTTGCTGGTCCTGAAGTTCTGTGTGCAGTTGTTGTTTTTCGTACCTTATTGGTTAACTACGGTATGCTACCCTCATTGTGTGGGTCCTTTCCATAAGCCACTTTGCATAACATCCTGAGACGTAGGGGTCGATGTGCAGGTGGATGTGTATGTTGTCAATACCAGAACGGTACAATTTTTTAAAACAAACTTATCCTGTCATCCCGGGGTTTTTTGGAATCCCCAAGTTACACAAATCCATAACAAAACCCCCCTTCAGACCGATTGTGTCGGCTAGAAGATCTATGACACATCCTTTAGCGGTTTTCATTGATCGAACAGTTAAGAGTATCGTTCTTAACCAAAAACATCTGGTCAGGGATTCCTGGGATTTCCTGGGTAAGATTGATAAAAGTTTATGGTCTGAAAGTTGTATTTTTACAACTATAGACGTGAAAGATCTTTTTTCTTGTATTCCCAGGCATGAGGGTTTTGAATTTTTTGAGGAGAGCATAACCAGGTATTCTGATTTACCCATGGATAGGAAATTGTTAACCCTTGAACTAATGGAGGTGGTATTACATAACAACTTTCTTAGTTTTGAGGGTGAATATTGCAAACAAACCAGTGGCGTGGCCATGGGGGCAGCTTGCACCCCCGTATACGCCAATCTGGTTTTATTGGAATGGGAAAATAGATTAATCTTTTCTAGTCCATTTATCAGTTACATTAAAACCTATCTCCGATTTTTGGATGACATTTTTGTCATATGGGAAGGTACGGTAGACAAGTTGGAGGAATTTATTAAGTACATCAACAACTCTACCACCTTTCTTTCTTTTACACATCAAGTCGAGAATAATTGTATCAGTTATCTGGACATTATTTTGAGTAAAACCAGTGACGGTTTTAAGTCACAGATTTATAGAAAACCCACCTGGTGTAACAGTTATCTCCATTTTGACAGTCAACATCCCTACCATCAAAAAAGGAGCATAGTGAAGGGGCAAGCAGTGACGGTAGCGAGAATGACATCAGAATTTATGGATCTACATCATGAGTTCTTGTTTTTGGGAGAGAAATTCATTGAGAGGGGCTACCCTAAAAACTTGGTGGGTGAGACCTTGGAGGAAGTTTATAAAGGGTGGGGGACCAGATACAAACCTTTATTGGGACAACCATGGTCTGTTAGTGTTAGTCCAACAGAGGAATCTAGGGACTTCCAGGGGGCCTGTGTTATTGAACACAATGGATTTTCGGACCATGTAATCCAGATACTTCAGAACAATTGGTCCATCCTAAAAAACAACCATGAAATTCATGAGATGGTTGGGGACAAACCACGGGTCATATATAAAGTTGGTCAGAATTTTAAGAAACTCTTTGAAAGAGGAACAACTATGCATAGCTATAATAAGGGAACACATTCTTGTGGGGCATGTAGTCAATGTTCACACATCAATCAAGTTGAACATATTATTTTAAATAATGGCTTGAATAATACAATCAGATTCTGCAGAGGGAATTGCAGGACTAGGATGTTGGTGTACTTGGCTACTTGTTCAAATTGTCCAGAATATTATGTGGGCAAAACTGAGAGGGTACTAAAGACTAGGATCTATGAACATATGAATGACATCAAAAATAAAAAAGAGACTAGTGCCCTCTATAAACACACCACAGTCTGCCTCTCTGCACCGGATTTTAAATTTGGTATTGTGGATTTGATTGACAGGAACATGGGAGGAGGGGATTATAAAAACCTTTTACTACAGAAAGAAATAAGGTGGCAGTTAAGATTGAAGTCAAACATAGAACCAGGCTTAAATGAGTACATTAATATTAAAGCCATTTTATCAGGGAGATCGGATTTGGTATAATTAATAATAATTTCATTAAATTTCACAACTTATCAAACACAATGTTCATAAAATTGTGATATGTTTCAACATATATACACACTTTTTTATTGCATTTTAAATCAGTGTCTTGGTTGCAGGAATTTTTTCTGCATCACTTTTGAATTACATTTGTATTTATTTTGTCAAGTGATGGTCTTAGATAACAGTGTGTTTTGCAACTTTAAGATTTTAATGACTTAATTGAATCATTAGTTCTTGGTTAACCTATTACGTGTATAAAAAAGGTGTGCACCAGTGAGTTCTTTATCTGATGAAGTTTGCTTGAAGCAAACAAAAGCGCTCATCTTGGAATTTTTTGGAATAAATGACTATTTTCTCTTAGTTGCGGTGATTTTGATTTAATACCAGAATGGAGAATGGAGCTGAAAGCCAATGAGAGGACAATGTAGGCTGTGTGGACCCCCTTACCATCATCAACTACCCTGGTAACTATCAAAGGAGTCCACCAGGTGTAGGAGCCATGGTCTGGCCCTAACAAGTCCAACCTGGGTGGCATCAAAGGTCTGGAGCCCACCAATGTCTCTGTGAATGACTTCCATGATGATGTGCCCCATAGCCTTGCAGAACAGTCCAGTCAGGTGTATAAGGCAATAGTCCCTCTGTTCCATTGTGGTGCCACCTGTGTGGAGTGTGATAACTGTTGCTGTGCGCCATTCAGAGGCCACAATGTCTGATACAAGGCTGTTAGTGAATCTGGTGGCCAAGTGGGGAGACATGTCGTTCTGAGGTTTGTGTAAATCACAGCCTGGGATGTTGGACAGTCACATGGAGTCTGTGTTCCAGGCCTTAGAGAGTGCAGGTTGGAACTGTGTAGTTGTGACCGCAGGGACCCCGCAATGTTCCTGCATAGATTATGGCCCTGTAAGGAGTGAGAGGGTGTAAAGTTAGCATTGAACCCATCCGCCAGGATGTTGCCAACATCACTCAGTTCTGTAATGTTCCTGAGTAACCGTTGTATGTCAGAGCAGATGTGGGTATTGCCATTGACTACTGACATACCTCCATAATTCTTTGTGGTACACCCTGGAATGTGTCGTAGTAATGTTTACCTAGCTAGGTTTGGAGGATGTGTTAAGGGATCCTGGAGCCCTACTGAGGCTGACCAGTGGGCTACCCCACCCATGGGATTGTACTTCACTTTGCAACAGCCTCCACCTTTTGTTGTACATTATGTCCATGGAACTGGACCCCCAGAGTGGTGTCCGTTATCTGGTGGGTACCATCATGGCTCTGTTTGGAATAGCATGATCCATGCAGTCGTGTAAGTGCTAATGAAGTGCACTGGGGTATGTTTCAGCATTTGTATGTGCATTGTCCATCTGCACGGGTCTCATGACGTTTACTACTGCTGTCATAAGATGTCTGTAGTAGGCGTTGTACTAATCTTGTACTGTGTATGCCATGAAGGGTGTGGTGCCGGGATGTGGATGATAACGGTGATTAGCATATGTTCGGAAACTACCAACAAGGGGATAACCACAGGTGTGGAACACCAGTGACATGTTGGTAATGTCCATGTCTAGGATATTGTTGGTCTTGGTGGTGGTGTGTATGGGTTGATCCAGCCGAGTGGAGGTTATGAATCCTGGACAGCGTTGACCTAATGTGTCAGTACATGAGTAGCTATCCCAGTTAAGTGTGAGGTAGTGTCAGTCGCACATCAGTAGTACCTGTCTGAACCCTACTGTCCAGTACACCAAGAAATGAGGTCCGGTAACCGTGGGGTATGTTGTTGAATCCGTAGCTTGTTACAATGTGTATAGCAGTTCTGGCCACAGTTAGTTGCACGTGAATCACCTCTGATGCATTGTGAAAGCGCTTATTTTTAAATAAATCTTTTGTTTGCTGTTCGTGCAGATATTGTGTTCGGTGGTGTCTCTCTGGTCAGCATTCTGCCACTTGTGTGTTTTTTCAACAGTTCTATTGATATTTCGTTTAGTCTGATGCATTGTGCTAAGTAACCAGCCAGGAGGTGTGTACAACATAGTGAAATATGGACACACCTCAGCCGTGGGTGTTCCGGTCCAGGTTACATGACTGAAAGGTGTGGTCTGCGTATAACTTGTCAGTGCAGGTGTGCTCTGCAGAGCCTAGAGGCAGGTCCCAGTCACTGCAGAGATATTGAAGTGGTCCATTATAAGGAGTGCCTTGCCTGCGTGCGTCAGAGATGATGTCAAGCATTGAGTCACATGACCCCATGTTTTGCTTGTCTGTTCCCGTTCTGGTGGTGAATGTTATTGGAAACTGTGCAAGACAGGCAGTATAGGAGCAGCAAGAGCCTTACATGTTATCTGTACTCCCAGGGCTGACATGTGCAGGTCATCTGTGCCAAAGCATCGTGTTTTGTTGACTATGTCATTCAAAGTAGACAGATACTGGATGCCTTTGGAATGACAGCAGAAGCATAGGCAACTGTTGAAGTGAAACAGTCAGTTGTTGTACAGTGGTATCTAGTCTGGATGAATGCAGAATGCTCCTCAGGGCTTGGCGGATACCTTCTGGGCTACAAGACCGGATAGCTATTGCATGTCCCTGCACATGTAGTCTGGGAAGTTACATATCAGGGCAGTCACACTAACATGGAGAATGACAGTCAAATTGTACCTGATGAGGTGTGGCATGGGTGCATAGCTTATGTTGCAGAACCAGTTACCCGACAGCTAGATGTAAGCGACTATTGCCTTGTGTAGCCTGCTGAGTGGGACATCAGTGTGACCGCCTACAGAGTCACCTATGACTGGTGTGTTGGGTATGTTACAACAACCTATTGTCTGTATTTGATGGGCACACATGAGTCTGTGGGCTATAAGTAATTGTTGCTGTGTTTGGTGATGGGGACTGCCTCTGGTGCCTACACAGAGTATGGAGAGGTTCTGCAAATGTCGTACTCATACTATGTGTGGCCTGTGGTGGTGGAGATCTTGTGAGACTATGTGATAAGTGGGGTGTGTTGCAAATGTTACACGTCCCCACATGAATGTCAGGTTCAGTCTGGGTTGGTGAGAGCATTACCCCCAGCATGGCTACATATTGTGCATCTCCCACAGGCTGTAGTGTCGTATGTTGGGAGGTGAGCATTGACTGTGTACATGAGGCAATTGCTCTATTGCCACATGTTCACCATATTCATCTTATAGACAGGCAATAGCACTGGTACGTGACAGTTGGACATGCCTGTATATTCAACCATGTCTCACAAGATATGTGAGTTACATGTGTACAACAGCTGTTGTACTGTAAGCAAATTGGAAATGTAAGGACAAACAATGTACTTGTAAGAAATGAGTTGGAATGGGTGCTATAGTAATTAGTAGCTCATGAAGTGCTCACAAGTTCTGAAAAAGTGCTGAGCATGAATATGCAATACAGATAGTGTGTTGGATAATATCAACCCACTGCAACCCAAAAGTGGAGACGACAGTCATAATTGGAGGCACTGAACTATTACCCTGCTGAGTATGGTCTGCAAGTCTATGAACCTTTATCAACGTAGATGTTAGCAGTACAGAAGTAGATGACAGTACGGATGATTTCACACTACATAGCATACCTGTGACAGGTCATGGGACATCATCACCCATACCATGTTCCAGCTACACTGAGTATACTAGATGTACCTTTGTATGTCACAGGAGTGTTCTACCAGTGGCCTGTTGACAGAATCAACACTACAAAAGGTGTCAGAGTGACATGTGCATATCACACCAGTGGCAGCTACAGTAAAACAGGGTTAATGTTTTTTACTCCCCCCTCATTGTAGCCCATGCCACACAGACAAATGGGAGGCATCTGTGTATGCAAGGATGTGAATGGCCATGACCTAGGAGTAATAGCTGTCTCAGTGTTGCGGACAACATACAGAATGGGCTTTGTGGGTGAGGTGTGTGACATATGTGCACAATCGGAGAGCTGATAATAGCATTGTCACCGCTAGGTGAATAACCCTGTACCCATTAACTACCACCTAGGCAGCGGTCAACATTATGGACACTGTGTAAGGGATGGTGCTGTGCAGTTCGCCTCCCTGAGTTGGTGATGACTCCAGGCCTATTAGGTAGTCATACAAGGCACCCATGTCATGACAGGGTACCATCCATGAGTATGGAGATCATTGGACAGGCATACTCAACACTCGGGTGACCAATATCGGATCAAATATCACCTTTAAGGGGTATTGGCCATGCGTGGATGGGCGATACCAGCCTTCACAATCCTCACCTCTACTATGCAGCATGCTGGCTACATTGCATAAAGACATGTGCTACACTGTGATGTTGGAATGCTACACGTACATATCCTGATCTGAAAGACATACGTCATGGACAGCCACTGTCCTACTACAAGGATCGCCACATGCTGGACAGATCCCTATGCTATACATGTTACATACTCCCGCCATACCATGCAACCCTGTCCATCAAAGTTGCACATGTCATCTCTGTCATACATGGTGTGATGACCACATGGTAGATGTATTATTAACTGTCTGGATCAGTAATGTGGCACTGATGCACCTCGCGGTGGCAAAATGGCTGTCAGATACAGCTAGGAAACCTTGCCCGTACATGCTATAGTTGATAAGCATCCCTGCGAATGATGTCCGGCTAGCCATTGTCCCATGTCTATCACATGTGCAACACAGGCGATCCGTGGCAGGATGTTGAACTGCTGTACAGTGCTGTGTAGATGTATATGGCAAAACACATGCATGTAAAGGTTCCGTGCATATGTGTGCATTGTCACTGCTCATGTCCATTAAGGTACTGTATGTGTTGATATGTGACATATACACAGCATCAAGGTCAACAGCATCACTGTGGACACATCCAGGCATGTGCTGATAGGTAAGAACACCAGTACAGGCAAACAGACATGCCCACATCAAGACAGCATTCACATGGAGTATGAACAATGTAAAGAGGTGACCCACATATATGGTGATGATATCCAATGCATAACGGGTGTTACATGTGTGTGACACAAACATGTCAGTCATGTCAGTGTCATGATGATTTGCAAAGTTAACTGTGCAGATGTACTAGATTTAATACAAATGTATGTGCAGCTGTATCTCTGTACATCTCTGTGATACTGTGACCTGTCGCCATCATTATGTCTTCCAGATAATGCCTCATTCATGCCTGCCAGCATACAGCCACCAGGAGGATGATGTCCTCATCCCGTACCTCCATGAGAACTATGAGGTGTTTTTCAGCCATATGCCACAGCATGCCCAACAGCATGATGACCTGTGGTAGGACCTTCGCAGGAGGGTTAATGATGTGGGTGGCCATAACCACACCTACCAGCAGGTGCACAGACACTGCACGGACTTGATACGACATGCGAAACAGAGTGCCACTGCAATCACCAGGGAACAAGGTGGAACAGGTGGTGGGCCACCAACCCAGCCCCCACTCACACACACCGAGGAGCAACTGGCCAGCCTGAGGCACCCTCAGAACAGCATCCACAAACACTAGCTGCCATCATGGAAGTGGGTGTCTCCCAACCAATGAGCCTGGAGTTGCTTGGTAAGTCACTACTGCACATATGACTATTATATCCCATTTACTTGCATGTGTCACTGTACAATATGTAATGTAACATCATATGCAAGGTATGTTTACACACATGCTGCATACTACAGTATGCTACCCTGTGTATGCACACATGTGCATACTATATGCTAGTGTACAGGCGAATGTGTTAACATGCACCCTGTGGCTGTCATACAGTCATGGATAATGTTCAAACTGCTGTGTCACCCCTATAGAGGTACATCTGGCATGCCGCACAGACATCAGTCCATTGCAGGTGAGACTGTCATCAGTATCAGGCATGTTAATGCATATATCTATTTGCCATGTGGCCAGTTAACACATGTACACATGATGTATGGTCCAGTCACGATATACAGGTCACATCTCCCAGCATTCACACTGGCTACCCATGTGCATTATATACAAATGAAATAAAACACAGACATGAAACCACAGTATCTGTCATTGCTACATATGTGGACAGCTGTGCATACAGTGGTGGAGGTGTTGTTCAATGTAGGCATATGAACTATGCATTGGAACAACACATGTGTGGTAAGCAAACAGTACCACACAGTGAGCTGGGATATGGGCAGCCCACAGGAGTCACCATTGTGTTATATGCCCCTGCAATGGGTGCACACATTGTGATCTGCCATCTGACATGTCCCAGACATGTAGTGTTCTGGCTGCAATATTGTCACTCTATCCCATTAATACATACCCCACATACCAAACATATAACCCGTTGTCTGCATAGCCCTGTGGACGGTGACAAATCTGGCATCTATGAGTGTACGTCATGTGGGACTACACAGACATGTGAGATAGACAGCCATCACAAACATTTGGCCAACACATGTTCACACATGGCCATGGAGGATGGCCAGAGACATGTAGCCACACAGTAGATGTGATGTGTATACACCCTGTTGCACATTGTCCACACATGGTCCAACTATAGCCTTAGTTGACTGATTATACAGTTAATGTGGTACACTGGACATCTTAAAAGCCTGTGCATAGCTAGTGGAGGTGTCACGTAAGTCGACCATATAAGATGTGTTGAACATCACGACTGCATCATAGCATGACAGTAGTCACCTGTACAGCTTCCACAGACATTGACACCACATCAGGCCACAGATACCGTACATTTCCCTTGCTGCTGTAGGACATCACCATCAGCCGTGCACCTTGTGTGTGTGGTACATCAATGTCATGTGGGACATGGTGTATTGACAAGTCTGCCATGTGTGGGCATGGTTGCCAGGCAGCTAAGACTCTGTAGTAGTTGTGCAGGGGTGTCATCCGTAGGTCTTCCAGTGACCTGTCACATCACACAGCATGGTTTGGTGTGTATACACCTCAGCAATGTGTGTCACAATCCACAGTTATGTCATGTGTATGCATGCAGTTATGGCTATGCAATGTGTGCATATTACACACTGTATAGCAATATAGACGACTCATGATGCCATGCAATGGCACAGTGTCTGTACTTCACACTGTATAGCGATGTAGATGCCTCACACTACCCTTCCATGCTCATGCACATTTGCTAAATGTGCATTCTATCTGTAGGGCATACAGACAACACTGCAATGTGATACCCATTACAATGCTGTACATGTGTCAGGACACCATTGTGTCAGACATGTATGCATGTCAATGCACATGTCAGCAGATTACATGTCAAGGTCACTTCAGCCATGTGTACTGTTAACCTGTGCTGGTCCACATGGTGTATCACAGGGATGCATGCTTACTACCATGATTGTGTGAACTGCATGGTTACTGATATGACACCTGCTTGCTGTTGTGTGCAACCCAGGGAGGTATGCTAACTACCATTATTAATGTCTGAGCTGCATGCCATCTTCTGTATCACATGCATGCTGCATGCCGTCTGTCAAATCACATGCATGGTGTGTCTGTGTGTGTGTCTGTGTGTGTGTGTGTGTCTGTGTGTCTGTGTATGTGTGTCTATTGTAGTGTAGAGTCTTTCTTTGCATTCACAGTGATGTAGGTGCGTTACCTTCCTGCTGTCCGTCTGATGTTAGTGTCCCCACAGATACCAGCAGTGATGAACATATGCATGAGGTACAGGCAGGGTTGTCAGGGGCTGAATCTGTGCCAATGGTTGCCATCCCAGCTATGTCCACCTCTTCCCCGCACACAGTTCTCATGCCAACACATACCCCATCACCAGTGGCCATAGAGGAAGGACAGTCAGCGTGTGTTAGCTTGGAACAGAAACGTGTGGTGGCTATAGAAGGTGTGTCTCCACACCATGGTGTCAGTGTAATGAATGCAGATGTGCCACACAGGCATGTGGCCAGTGCTGCTCGTAGGAGGACCTCTGGTAGACATGCACCTGCAGGACAGAGCGCAGCAGCTGGTGTCACCAGACGCATGTTCCAGACTGTAATGGTGGCACAGGCACGTGCTGAATGGCAGAACAGAGAAGGGCAGAGGCTTCAGAGGGCTGCTATCTTTACTCTAAATGACAACATCCAAGCATTGGCAAATGCTCAACAGCAGATTGCTGATGTTCTGGACAGGCGATTGGGTGACATGGTCGGAATCCCTGACCGTGGAATGGCAATCCGCGAGCGTGAGCTGTCTGTGCTGGAACATCTGGTAGGAGTGAGGCATAGGCCACGTGGACATAGGCCAGCTACACCACCTAGTGCAGGTCAACGTGAGCGAGCCACCTTACATGCCCACTCCCATAGTGCCGGTAGCAGTAGCAGTGCAGCTGGTTCTGCGCTGTCCACACCAGGACACAGCAGGCCACGTGGACATTGCCCTGGGCGTTCCCAGTGGGGACACAGTTCCAGTGGACATGTGTCATCGGACAGTAGCCAATCTGTACCTCCGCCTGGTAGTGCCCGTGCAATCCCTGGCAGGCACAGGTCACGTGGCCGTGGCCGGACACAGTGAGCTGTACATCCTGGTCTGTACAATCTGGAGCTGTCAATAATACCCCTGTGTAGGCCTGGCAAAAGGCAGAACTGTGTGCACTCATACACGCACACAGCAAAAACATCTGTAGGGCACCGCAACACCCACATGCATAACGATCACACATGTCCAATCAGATCACCGGCCCTTACCCACACACATAATGTTATCCACTGGTGCAGCCTATGCCCCTGGCAAACATTATCACCCTGTGCATATGATGATGCCTGTGCCGCATCCCTGTCATCCACACCATTGGTGCAGGGACATGCTCAAATGTTCTGATGCACAGGGTGAACAGAATAGTGAGAGAAGTGTATATTACATTAGTAGTGTACTGTTGACACACACCAAACATACCATGTAGTACAGGTTTATAATGCATTGTTATATGTTCACAGTATGTGTCTTGGTAACAACAGTAACAGCATGTTGGTAATGATCCCCTGGTTCCCTCCTTATGGTCTACTTGCATGTGCCAACAAGTAGCAGTGTTTGCAGTTTCCCATGTGTAAATTTGGAGTACTCACAGGCATGTATGGCAATACCAGCATGCTATACGTAGCCTCAACCTGACTGTTAGAAAGGCTACCATACCACAGATGTCCACACATCTACTGATCCAGAAGCATGTGGGCTGTTTAATAGGCTACAGTGGCTAGAGACGCGACATCCATACCAGGTCACATCACAGGTATGTTGACATGGTGTGGAGGGTTTACACAGCGATCTGGCCGATGATAATGTTAGAGGCCACTTGATAGCATGAGGCCTCACTGTGTAGCAGTAATACCCTGTCACATTACAGGATGAGAACACACACAGACATACACAGAAACACACAGTAACATGCCCACACTCACGGGGACAACAACACTATAACGCACACTCGATAGTAATCACCCTCACAGTACTGTGCACCCACACGACGCGACACAGAAAATGAACATGTACAGGTAGCCAGTAAGGCTGAGACTGATGGCATCAACAGGGTAGTAGACTGCATCACCATGAGAGGTTAGGGATCCTGTCTGTTCTATATGGTAGCATACACCCTCACTCCATGCACCAGACAGCCATACATACATATACACACACACACACACACACACACGCACACGCACACGCACACACACACACACACACACACACACACACTGTGGAGTCCACAAATGTCATTCACATATGGATAGCTGACGTGTGTGTGATACACACACCACCCCTGCCTACATCATGCTTTCCACACTGCAGTATGTACAGATCTCTACAACAGTGTACAGGGGTGAGTAACAATTGGGATGTATTCCCCACCATATGTGGCATATATGGTCACACAACCAAACACACATGGCAGTACTCTGAATGATACACCTGCTATATGATACGTCTGACAGACATGCAGCAGTATTGGCCGCATTATGTGTACCAATGCTACCTTCGGCAATTGTGCTGCTATATGCACACAGGAGGATGTAAGTGTTACAGGTGTCAAGTGACTTACAGTCAGTAACACCTGACCACTGTGTAGGTTTTATGTCTTCACCGTCAAGTAACAGTAACATAGCGTACTGTTTGCACATGTAATGGTAGGATGGCTTGTGACACACCTGTGAGCCGTCCCCGGCAAACATCCATCTGCAAAGGTGGATCACCACTTTATGTACACACATCCATCCATACCTGATCTACATCCTACCGTACTGTCAGTATTTCACCATATACAGGTGTCAATGATGGGGCTGCAGTGCAACTGCATGTTGTAGTTAGGCACAGATGAATTACATACATCAGCTACTGCACATGCATGGTAGCTGCATGCACACCACTACATGTACATGTGTGTTGGTCCTACATGCCTGTCATGTATCCATGTTTGTATGCATTGCAATTGGTGGACATGTGTGATGACATACATAACACATGGACTGTTGTATGATATGATGGATGTCATGGGTAACTAGTACAGAGGGAATGTTTCCTCGGTCAGCATTGCTACCTCATGTACTGTTAGCATTCAACAGCCATGGACCTACCTTCCATATGCATGCGTATGATTGCTGTAGCCACTTGTCTGCACGGAGGACAGCAAAAGCTATGCTATGTACATATGTGTTTTGTGTGTGTGTGTGTGTGTGTGTGTGTGTGTGTGTGTGTGTGTGTGTGTGTGTGGTCCATGCACATATCCACTGCGATTACATTTATGTCATATCCAAACATGTGTGTTCTTTGGTGTACAGCGACAGTCATCTGTTACAGCTGTGTAAGACCCAGGGCCCCTGTTATGTGTAGAGCCGACCTGGTTATGTACAGTGGTATCATTGCATTGTATAACACATGATGGAACCCTGTCAGTACATGTGTAGTCTGCACAGTTGCTGTAGACCTATGTACAGTCCACTGGTCATGAGTCACACGGTGTTGTGGTAATGTATGGATGTGTGTTGAACGTCCAAGGACAGGGTGATGTCTGAGGGCTACATAGTAGAATGCGGCGTTTACCTCTGTGATCTGCGTCTGAGACAACTGTGATGGCTCTTGAGTGTGTACTGGTCAGTACATGTGAGTGGCCTTCATGTACGTGATGAGAGTAACACCATACTGTGCCCTTCCATGTTTAGAATCCGTGTGCATGCAAGACAGCCCTTTGCTACTGCTAAGTGTGTGAGCATGCCCAGTACGCCGTTGTGTAGATGGACACACAGTACATTCCAAACTGTGCCCTTCCGTGTTTAGAATCCATGTGCAGGCAAGATAGCCCTTCACTTCTACTAAGTGTGTGAGCATGCCCAGTACGCCGTTGTGTAGAAGGACACACAGTACATTCCAAACGGACATGTGATACTAAGTGTGTGAGCATGCCCAGTGACACCTTGTGTCAGTGATGTGCCTCTGTGTATGGGCATGGCCATTGACATCCTGTATAGCGATGGTGGTCATCCAGGCAACAGATGTCCATACCCCATGTCAGGATGGATGCCTACATTGAACACACTGGTTGACTGTCTTGAAGGGTGTACTGTCTGTGGCACATCTTGTATCTATGTAGTGTTGTAATAGTGCTCCGTAGATAGGCAGTTGTCCCGCTTACACCACTGCTGTGTGTTTGTCTACGTCTACCTTGGGACAGTAATATACTTTTAGACTGCTCACTCTATACATTCCCTATCTGCGTCTTTGCCTTTGCAGATGATGTCATCCACATAGAAGTATGCCTCTGGGAGTGCTATGTTCCAGTAATCTCGGTAGCACGTTCTGTAACTGTGTAATGTTGTAGTGTGATAAGGTAGTTAGGTGTATGTTCAACTCACAGCCCTGCCAAGTGTGCCTGTGTGTGTGTGTGTGTGTGTGTGTTTCTGGCTGCCTGGGGACAGAATAATGCTTTTAGATGGCTCACTTCACATACATTCCCTATCAGCGTCTTTGCCTTTGCAGATGATGTCATCCACCTAGAAGTATGCCTCTGGGAGTGCTGTGTACCAGTAATCTTGATAGCGCATTCTGTAACTGCGTAATGCTGTAGCGTGATAAGGTAGCTAGGTGTATGTTTGACTCCCAGCCCTGCCAAGTGTGTGTGTGTGTGTTTCCGGCTGCCTGGGGACAGAGTAATGCTTTTAGACATCTCACTCCACATACATTCCCTATCGGCATCTTTGCCTTTGCGGATGATGTCATCCACCTAGAAATATGCCTCTGGGAGTGCTGTGTACCAGTAATCTTGATAGCGCGTTTTGTAACTGCGTAATGCTGTAGTGTGATAAGGTAGTTAGGTGTATGTTCGACTCCCAGCCCTGCCAAGTGTGTGTCTGTGTGTGTGTGTGTGTGTGAGTGTGTTTCCAGCTGCCTGGGGACAGAGTAATGCTTTTAGATGGCTCACTCCCCATGCATTCCCTATCGGCGTCTTTGCCTTTGCGGATGAAGTCATCCACCTAGATGTATGCCTGTGGGAGTGCGGTGATGCTGGAACTCAGTAGCGTGTTCTGTTACTGCATAATGCTGTAGTGTGGTAGACTAGACAGGTAGGTGCTCGATTCCAAGGCATGACAGGTGTGTGTGTTTGGCAGTTATACCGTATGTGTTGGTATCTGTGGGTGGCTAGCTATGGATGTGTTCAGTGTGTTTTGTTGCTGACCTATATAGTGTCCACAGCCCACATATTCTGCCAAGACACTGGGTTGTCAACACATATTCACCAATAGGTCTGGTGAGTAACTGTCAACAGCCCTACTCTTATCCTTGATACGGTCTGACCCATGTGACGCAACATAACACATGTGCCTTGATAGTAACAACACTACACGATGCAGGTGGCACATGTAGTTTCCTTTTCATTCCTGTCTAATGCATTGCTGTCATGTGGTCCGCTGTTGTCATATAAATGCCATATCTACATATGTGTGTACATGTATATGTGTGTATGTCTATAGATATATATATATCTATATATATATATATATATATATATATATATATATATATATCCATGTATATATGTATACAAATAATATATATGATATATGTAGATGTAGAGGTGGACATAGATGTGAACATATATGTATGGGGACATCAGCACTATTGAATGTTTGTGCCGGATGATCTGTACGTGATAACCTGGGATCTATGTATATCTGCCATGGCATGGTGGTAATGCACATCGTCTGTAGTGTGCAAGGCCACAGGTTGTAGTCGTGTAGACACCGGTTATTTTGTTGCTGGGAAGACTATGGGACATTGAATATGGTGATAGTAAGGTACCTGTTGCCAGTTGTGTATGGATCTGAGCGACACTGAGCAGTGGTTATTAATTTGGAGGTTCGGTATGGGTCATATAACTATTAATTAGAAGACTATACTATGCAGATAAGGTTGACTATAGTGTATCACATTTATCACCAGGGTGTGTTGCTGGTCCCTGGAGTGTATGTGTGTAGTCAGCCGGGTGCAGGTCTCAAATATAGTTGTCAGCATGGGAGGGGGGGGGTCAGGCATACTGTACGTACATTGCAGAACTGTGCCTCGGGAGTGCTCCTGCCTTAGCACACCTAAGCTAGGGGGTGTGTCTATACCTGCCTGGTGACATTGGGAGGGATGACATCAGTGGTGGGGTAATCAGGGTGTACAGGCTGCACAAACAGGTGTTGATCAGCGCAATCAGCAGATGAAATGGCCAGCCCGCACATGAACAGTATGTTAATGCGAGCAAGCAGCATACAGACAGGTTTTGTCCGCACTCTACACCACCAGTGTATACCTGCAGGGACATTTCATGACACAGTCCAACCAAATGACACGGGCTGCAGCAGGCAACATATACCAACATGTGCAGGAGGCTGAGGCAGTGAGGATGTGTATGCTGACGAACAACCCTTACTGGGGTGACATAAGACTTTATAGACCGAGGGTGACTTACCAGGGGCTACATGGGCTGGGAATGTTGGAGCACTATGGGGTGGACAGAGACCTCCTACAGCAGCTTGTTGACCTGTGCCTGCCACACCTGACACATCAAACAGGCCGAGGGAAACACATCACAGTGGATACCATGGTATGTGTTGGCCTAGGTGTACTAGCCACAGGTACCTCACACAGCACAACTGGGGATATCATGGGTATCTCACAGGCATCTGCATCCAGAGTATTGCACCAATTCACAGATGCCATGTCAACACATGCTAGTGAGCACGTACATGTCCTCAACACACGTGATTAGTAGACCAGCAATATGCATCTGTTCAACCACATGGATGACTACCCTGGGGTACTGGGTGCTATAGCCTGCACACACATACACATCGTAGCACTACCCGGTGAGCATGGTAGAGCCTACAGTCACTGCAGGGGCATACCCTTCAACAGCTAGGCCATATGCGATGGCCAGTGCATGAGATTGAATGTGTGTGCTATATGCCCTGGAAGCTATGATGTGTCCGATATATGGCTTCTGACACAGCTGTAGCACACCAATGCCAATATGGACATCCCCTACAGTCTCCAAGTGGGGGATGCTGGGTAAACACTGGTGTTGTGGCTGATGACACCCATAAGCAATGCACACACACCTGAACACTCACACCATACTGAGGCGGATGCACAGGCAAGACATATACTTGTGCATGTGTTTGGGATGCTCAGTTCACAGTTCTGGTATCCAGACACATCCGTTGGAGCTCTGAAGTATTCACAAGCTACATGCATACAAGTTGTTATGGTATTTGCTATGCTACACAATCTTATCCTGCAGTAACAGTTGCAGCAGGAACAGCATGGGGCAGGGCCACACAGCCCAACACCACTGCCAAGGCCTGTACAGGCACAGTGTGACTTGGTGAAGGAACTACCTGAGCAGGGCACAGTTGGCGAATGCCCGTGCACAGTATGACCTGCCCTTGGCAAATAGGCAACACAAGGCATATGCACTGACACATTAGGTACCCACAGATTTCCCCTCTGACTGACCGCACAGTACAATGGATGCCAAACATGACAGTACCTGTGCTCGGCCATGTATAGGAGGTGCACTGTGTGCATCCGACATAGGCAGCACTCCAGCACCGTCCTCAAGTCCGGAACACACCCAGGGTATGTCTATTGACCTAACAAGTGGCAGTTGTATTAGAATGTGTAGTTACCCATTGCTATGGTATGTATGTGAGCATACAAGTGACTGTGGTGGCCAAATGTTAGGGCAGCAGACAGTACACATCCATAGTGGCACCATGACCTCTGTAGCACATATGGGGGTCACAATGGTAGCCTGTAGTACACAGGGTGTCCTTACCCACTGCAGATTATGGGCTGACCATCATGTGTGTGTCTGTACAGCCCACCCACGTTCCATGCAGCTGGACAGATGTGGACCAATACAGACAAATGATGTACGATGGCCTATGGATATGCCCAATGAATGACCCCCAACCCCCTAAGACACACACAGATGACAGCAGGCCAGGCAGTTTGATGTAGGTTGTGTAAGCTAGGACGTCCAACACCACTGTGCTGATAATTAAAGCTGGGAACTGACGTACCTGGTATCCCTCCAGCCAGCAATTTAGGTAGGTACACACACTGGCATGGAGTACCCGGCATACCAGTACAGTAGCGGCAGATGTGTACAACTGTTGACTGTGCCCCCTGTCAAACCTACACATGTGAGAGTCATGTGCACCACCCACGGTGCTATGTAGGACTGTGGTTGTGGTTGGATGTCCCCCCCACGCTATGCAGACATGTAGCAACTGTCAGTGCCATATGACCGTTAGCTACCCTGCAGACACAGCATGACACCTGTCTGTGTAGAATGTAGGGGTCAACAACACAATACTAACTATCTGGACATGAGACACATGCAATACAGTTGACCATACTTGGCATGCTCACACACATGACAGTATGACGGTAATATCGGTTGACAACATGCGTAACAGTCATACTGGGCATGCTCACACACTGAAACACAGGACAGCCAGGCATGCATACACCAGTGGTCCGGACATATCTGCCAGTACATTGCTATACTGTTGGATGTCTGCACTGTATGGTGTGTAAGTGGTCTATTGTCTGTACATATGCCGTGGTCTATTGTTAATTCACATGAGCTATGTGCGCAGGGTACTTCTACCATCACATGTATAGGGCGGTTCTTTGTTTGTGGACAGGCCGATGCCTTTGGATACAGACTGGGTAAGGCACATTCCAGCAGGTGGGAGCAGTTGTGCATGGGTTTGCACAGTGTTAAGCACTGCTGACCTCTGGTCACAGCACCTTATACATGTTTAGACTCCACATTTCGATGACAGTGCACTACTGGCATACTGGTAGACAAACACTCTTACAGCCGCTCGCTCACTGACATTTCTGCTTACATTTGTCACTCACGCTGGGTGTGTGCAATCGCTTGTGATGCGTATTACATCGGACTACATGACTACAGTATGGGGTATGTGTAACCATATTGCGACGGCAGGCGTTCGACTGTACGGACTCGGCGGCCTGTCCAGTGATGTAATCATATTATATGCGTGTTCCTCATACGATCTGCTCCCATCTGCCTGATACATGGGAACCGATACTCTGCAATGCTGACATGTGACTTGAGTTTGTTAACACAGCTGTCCGCCGAGTCATGCTACCGCATACCTACTGCACATTGTCCACCTTTCAGATTGCACGACGGGAGACTGTAGGAGTGACACCTTTCCCACTTTGCATGGGACAGTCCCTCATCACGCATATCTCATGTGACAATACCAGAACTCTCCACCAATCAGGGACACATTTCTACAGAATCACGGACAGGTCGGGATAGGTCAAGAAAAATCAGGGACACTTTTACAAAAGTAGTGCTATTGACTTGAAACATTGACAGAATCAGAGCATATGGCTTGATACACATATTCTGAAATAAAAGTTGTTTATAACTCTTACTTATTGTTATTAGTCAGTAAGTGTAATTCACCACCTTTCCTTCAACAGCCACTAATTTTAGGAGGGATTAAGAGGGACAGAGTTAAACTTTCAGTCAAACTCAGGGACGTACCTGACATTCAGGGACAGTTGAGTGGTATGGACAATACTCTAGCCATTGCAACTGTCCTGATTAGGGGACATTCTTTTTTTTTTTTTTCCTTCAAAATAATCTTTATTGCAGTTTTATGTGTCTCAACAAATAAACACAAACATCAAGAAGTTAATATAGTCACAGGATATATAAGCACTGTAAATTTTCAAACAATACATACAAAAGAAAGAAAAAAAAAGACCTTAATAAGTCAGAACTACTACAAAGAGAAGAACAAATAAAACTATATACAAAGTGCCAATACTTTCATTTGTTCAAACATAAACATTGACGCCTCAGGTTGTACATGTTTGTACTGGTTGCTTGTTACAGGTCTTGTATACCTGACATGTTGATAAGTCATATGTAGTAGCATAAGCAACTTTACTGCTGCTAGACTACGCTTTTATTTGTTCCGATATATATATTTCTGTACTATGCATGGCTGTAGGTATGTTCTGCCCTGGTACATCTTACATTTCTACAGAGCAGGTTCCACTTTGGCCATTCAGAATGGTGGCAGCCCTATAGACCCTATATGTAGAGCTATCACATGTGTCAAGGCAACACATACCCACAGTCAGTAGTAAACGGATGACTTCCATGGTTTGCATACATTAAGGTTATTCATGTAGCATTATAATTGATAATACTGTTTCCTATTACATGTAGCTGTTACTGATACAACAAATTGATGTCTGACCCCACTACACACACTATATAGCCTCCATTCCTGAACTCACAGGCCATGTGCCATAACTGTCATTTTGCAGGACACAACTGCCCAGACGGGTGTGTCCCTCGCAGGCGTACGGGTGTTGAACCTCTTCTGTTATGCTATAATCTACCTAAGGTGGTCAGCAAATTATGCACTTTCCATCAGTAGCAGAACTCACATACCAATGGGTGTGAATGAACACTGTATCAGGGACAATGCATAACACCCTGTGGGACACATTTAGACGATTGGTTCTATTAACCAGACACATTCACAGTCACAGAGCATATGTATTCATTCACGTTTGTCGAGGTACATGCTGTTTATGACTCATACATGTTGTCATCTGTCATTACCTGTATTCCGCCACCTGTTCACCTAATATCACTAGTTCTGGAAGTGTTTAGTTGGACTTTGTTACATTCTGATACATAACTATGGACGTCCATGCTACTCAGGTACACAGCACTGATTTGGTCTCTATGTATCTCCTGATGGTTTACAGACTATCCGCTAGATGTGCTCTTCAGGTTTGGGAGGTGTAGGCGTATGCTATGCCCACATAGGAATATTAATGACTTCCACTGGGCGGGCCTACTACATCTCTGCCAACCAGCACCTGCACACTTAAGCCCATTAATGCATACCCATGGTCCACCTACCTGGCACCCCTCTACAGCAGTCATGACAAATACTTACTGCAAGCGCAGCTGGGGTATGAGCACACGGCTACACATTGCCCACTCTCCCTGTCTCAGGACACATGTACGTTTTGTCAACCCATGTATTATCACACTTGCACAACCTACTGTTCCATGTACACCTGCATCCTGCTCGTATTGATGTCAGCAGATTCACACGTACCCTGAATTTTTGGGGTCCCGCAAGGATCACCGTTATCCATGTTTAAAGTGTAGACCTTGCAGATCTTTCCCACTGGTACTTTCCTACCAGTGTTTTGAACAGCGGCAGTGTATTGATCTGTATTGCCTGTCTGTATGTCTGTCCAGCCTAGCTGGGCAATGTGGGGGTTACAACGTTTATTTATTGGACCTCCCACTCACGTATGCCCGGGCTGTAAATATGTTACCCCTAATTGCTGTGAAGTAACCTATTTATGTACATGTGTATATCTACATGGACATATATATTTTGTTTTGTGTGTATGTGTATATATCACTACCTGTTGTTTGTGTATATCTATCTATCTATATATATATCCGTAGTATATCCTTGTGTGTGTATATACATATCCGTATAAATATATATGTGTATGTAAATTAATATAGATATATGTATATATACGTTTTTATCTATATATACATCTGTGTGTCCGTTAACCTATACATTTCCCGGACATGGACACTTACACATGCGTATTGGGTTTTATCTCTGCTTCAACAGCATACTATTGCCTTAGGCATTATGACACCGACACTTCACTCTGGTGAACTTGTGCTCAGTATATTGCACGTTATACAGCGGACAGATATCACATGTTGTTCATGTCTGGGGTGCCGCTGCTAACTGCGATGTGATACAGTGTCATTCGGCCTATTACTCGTATGCGCAGCCTATTATTCCTGCTACTGTGTTTGTTTCTGTGCACATTCATATTATTACTGTTGATAGGATGTGTGTTTGTGTTACTGTGACTGTACGTCAACATATTGTTGTCTTCATGTACTTGTGTCTTTCTGCTTTTCTCGGTTTGGGGTCGTCACAGCAGAACTCCGTTCCGCTCATGGGTGGCGTATAGGTTTTATGTGCTGGGCTGCCAACCCTGATGCACAACGTCCGACAATGATATGCCCATTCACGCATGTCTCCACGCAAACAACGCTCTATCGGGGAATCACACCTATGTACTAGGTGACCTCCACAGGCCGCTCCATTGCACCTGGCACAACATACCCTAGCACTCCTGTGTCCCTAATCGCATATCCATAGTTTCTCCTGCACACCTGTGTTGAGTTTCCACGCATAACAGCCATTATACACCTGATATCGCAGCCATGACACACCTTTACACATTGCCCTCTCATGAGCGTTGGGGCCCTACACACATTTTGTACTGCCTCGTGTATTCACAGGCTCACCATCCATTCATATTTGCACATACGTGCCTTTCCTGGTGTTATGGATTACGAACGATTTGCGGGTTACAAGTGTAGGTGGTCGCAACATGTACTACATTCCATCTGTTTACAATGTTGATGTAGCACTTCAGCGATGTTATGACCACTGGTATAACCCTGCCTCTGGTGTGAAGAGCGGTGCTCTACTCACACGTTAGCAGCTTTATGTGACATACGCTGCGAGCACTTGTATGTATGTATATACATATATATATATATATATATATATATATATATATATATATATATATATATATATATATATATATATATATATATATATATATATATATATATATATATGTGTGTATAAATATATATATATATATATATATATCTGTATATATATATATATATATATATATATATATATATATATATATATATATATATATATATATTTATATGTCTATATATAGATAAATATGTAGATATATAATTGCATATTTCTGTTATGTCTGTGGATATTTATCTATACACACATCTATCTATCTATATATATAAAAGTTACAGCTGTACAAGACAACATACATTTGCCATGCTAATAGCTGCGTACACCCGCGCAGGCGCACTTGCATCTACTTATTCTGAGTTACATATGTTTATAGGCACTTCTTTGGGATTACATGTGCCTTATTCCTTATGAAAGTACCACTTTGATGGAATCCTGTTAACAGACCCATGCGAACGCGGTCACCCTTACATGTATAAATGTTGGCTTTACAGCACAGAGGCATTCATTGCACAATTAATATGTGCTATAGTTGTACTTGAACCGGGAATGCCTTTATGTTGGGCGGATGCTGTAACCACTACACTATTGGTGTTCTGGCTCATTTATATGTATACCCATACACCTCACCGTTTCCTTACACAGCAGGCATCCATTCTCCTGCTGGGAAAACCGCAGTACTACAATTAGGACATTCCCTGTTTCCTACTGCTCTGGACCCATGCTGCAAGTCTACTCACTCCAAGGATATTCAGAACTCCTATGCTTATAGTCCTTGCACATACACGTGTTTTATTGTCAGGGTGTTCATGTGCTGGTCCGGTTTTAGGCTCGGTCGACTGGTGACTAGAACTGCCCTGGCACTGTTCAAAGATCAGATGTAGCACATGGACAGAGTTAGTCCAGATTTTCACATTCTACCTGTGTTTACAGACGCAGGTGTTTGGGCACCTCTGACCACATTATTGGGTCAGCACTACATAATTTAGGGTGGGGAGTGGTTCCAATACATAATGCAGGTTGGGGGTGGTTTCCACATGTTTCCCTTCCCATTTCACTATTTCATTCATTTATAGATACAATGAATATTATTCTGGACATCTGTTATAAATTCACTACAGGTATGCAATAGTCCTGTCAACAGATGTGACAGTTGGTTGGTGTACTTATGTGTACGGACCTCTGTGATACTCGGGGACTCGTTTCTACAGGGACAAGGCTATATGACAACTCAGGGACAATCACGGACACTTCTACCATATTAGTACTATTAACTTGGAACGTGTTGACAGATTCATAATACTACTAATTTTTTGCAGTTAAATGCATCTATTACTCTTCATTGTTGTAAGTAGTCATTCTCATTCAACACCTTTCCCCCAAAGGTCACTGGCTTTGTGAGTGGTTAAGAGGCTGGCCGGTTATTGTGCTCTGACCATTGGTAGCATTGACATTGTCGTATGTACAGTTTGGGATGTATTCTGGGGACTAGGGTTGCCACCTTTTCAAATGGCCAGGTTGGGACATTTTCAGAACACACATCAGATTTTACAAGCCGACACATACCCACGGTCAGTACAAAGGATAGAACTTTACTTATTTGCCTACATAAAAGCCTATTGTTGTAGCGGTTCAGTTGCTTATTCTGTTTCTTGTAGCATTTAGGTATTTTAGATACTGAAATAATTATTTTCTCCAACTATTACATAACATATGGGACATAATTATGTCCTACAATCCAAGGACATTTGCCATTTGTAATGTATTTTGTCAGGACACAATTGTCCAAAGAGGGACTGTCCCTCGCAAAGCGAGACAGATGGTAACCCTACTGCGGACACCAGATTGTTTGGGCCAACACATAGACATGGTCAGTGCAGGTTTAGAACATTAATTTGTTTCCTAGCTGTGAGCCTTATACCTTTGGCACTTTTGTTGTTTGCCTGTTTCTTCTACAAATTACATTTATTCTATCCTGACGTGACCGCTTTAGGCAACTGTTACATGCAGTATGGTACATAGTTATTTCCTACAATCACAGGACATTTGGCATTGTATCATTGTTGGTCAGGTCACACCTACACACACATTAATTGTCCCTGACACAGTGGATCAGGGGGTATCCTGTTTATGTCAGTGCCTTCATCACCCTTATACCATGTGCCACTATGCGAATGTGTGCAACATATTCTCTCGCTTATTCGTGTCGGGACACATGTGTCACGGGCAGGTGTTTGATCCTGGGTAGTAGGTTGTGCATGACCATCTAGGGCTGGACAGTCTCGTGCACCAGTACTGCACATTCCAACTTGTGTCCAGATATCTACAGGACTGGACATTGTGTCTTCATACCCATTCTAATGTTTATACAGGTTACTTATCCCATGAGGGATATCCCAAAAATTGAACAAGACCAAAACAAGACAAATACCGAACATTCTTCTGGCATTATAAAAATGTGCTGGGGGTTTTACATGCAAGGGATACATAGTTTGCAATCCTGAAACTGCCTAGGGTGACACTACCTACTACACATGCGTAGTGGTCACTATGTGTTGATGTGACTGCACCAAACCAGTAGGCCAAGTATGGCTGGATTTGGTGGACGTTCAGGTATGGGAGCGGGTTGTGTGCTGTGGAGGGGATGCTGGGTAGTCCATTATGCATCCAGGTGCGTTGCATTTGATATGGCCAGTTCCATCAGGACCAATCTGTGGGTATGTGCCGGTGGCATGTCTATACATTTGTATCGCACATTTTAATATTCATATGTTTGTGGGATTGTGTCCTACAGTATGGCCTGTCTGGTTGTATTGCAGATGTGTATACATGTTTTTGTGTTTCTTTGTGCTTCACCTGGTGCTCCCTCATACACCTCCGGTTCACCTATTCTGCATACGACACAGTTTCACCTTGGAGGATTATACCATTACCCACCCCCCACACACATACATATTCCTGACACTCCATCTATCACTGCTTTGGTTGATGGCCCATGACACGGTCAAGGTAACACACTGCATACCCTACATATGTCAGGTACCTGTATGGTTGTGTGGACTACCCTGCCATGTTTGACTTTCCACATGCTATACCTCACGCACATAGGTACACGCCCATACTTAACTTTCATGACATGGTTGGTATACCTGGGTAATACCCATTCAACTGTGACACATCCTGACAAGTTTGGCTTGGACCACTGATGTGCGGATTTTGGCTGACTGTTCTAATCATTGGTAGGATGCCACCTTTTCCTATGTCCAGGATGGGATATATTCCGGACACATATCTGAATGTACTGAACAACACGTACCCACAGTCAATGGTACGGATAATACTGTTCCTTTCAGCCTACATGTTGCCTTATTGTTGTAGCAGTTTATATGCTCCTTCTGTTTCATTTACATGCTTATTCTATTTCCTGTTACATTTGGTATGTGAAATACGGGCATACCTATTGTATGTGACTATTACATGCATTGTGGGATGTAATTCGGTCATACGGTTGCTAGATATGTACATTTATCGTGTTTTTGTTATGGACACATCTGCCCAGCTGTGTACCCTCCCTCACAATATGGGTCAGCTGGTGACCCTGACTATTGGGCTGGACGTACCTATTGGCGGCGCACTAACATATGATGCATTTCACTTCCACTTGGTATAACTATCTACACTGCGTTGGACTATGGGCACACGGTTTTCAATGTCATTTGTTCACGGGATAGGGACCCGTTATTCCCTACCGTGCATTTGTGTTTGCTTCTTCATTTTGTGTTCGCAGGAACTGTCTTGCATGCTTTGCATACATTTCAGTATCCACGGACACTGACAGATGTGATTACTATTGCTTGCAAATTGCTGTATGCAAGCATTTTAGGTTGCACGTCGACAGCTGACATTTCCATGCCTCCATGCAGCACTTCGACATATCCTATGCACTCGTGCTCCTTTTCTATGCACGTGGCTGTGGCGGCAGCGCACCTTCATTAATATGCATTTGGTGCTACTGCGCCATCTTCATGCTGCATGGTCGGTGCAAGCCTAAAGCCGGCCTTGCGCCGAGCTTCATGAATCCCGGGGATAGTCTCTTGCATGTATTATTCAACCCATTAAATATTGAGATCACCTTCATATTTAAATACTGCTATATGTAGATTTAATTGAACATGTATTCCATTAGGCAGAATAATGTATAAAAGTTCTTGTTTGTGTACAGCTGTGAATAAAAAAATGTTTTAGTTTCCTTTTAGTTTGACTAATATACTTAGGCAAGTAAAAAAAAAAAACATAAGAAACATTGTAGTATCAAAACCTGAACCATGAACTCCTTTCTCTCCATGGGTTACTATAACCCCTACACTTAAGATGACAAAACATCACAGTGTCCCTCTCCCTATGGCAGACACTATACTCAGAGCCTGACAAGTCATTACTTGTTAGTCAAATAGTATGCTATCATTCTATAGGATAATTATAATAGTAAATGTATGGTTATTAACCAGTCTGATATATTCTAAATTCAGTCTACTAAGGTTGACAAGAATTAACAATCCCAATAACATAGCAAGAAATCATATAGGTTGATATGAATCATCTTTAACCAGAGAAATTGTCTTACAGTTATCCTTGAATATCAGTTACTCTGCTGTACTTATGAATTGTATAATGCATGTTTACTATAAGCAAATCTTAAACATTCCTTCTTATGTTAAAACCTTCTCTTTTTGCTTTTCCATGTGTAAGCAACACTAGGTCTCACCTAGTTTAAATTTGACCCTCCTCAGCGGTGTGCACAGAAAGTTGTTAAAGCATATGTGGAGGCTGGAGACAGTATGGACATTATTTCTTTAACTTTCTTCACAATCACATCTCAAAAGTTTGCACAGAAGGTGACTACAGTTTGTCTGGAGACAGTGTACTCTTGTTGATCAACATGTTGGATGCTATTTCTATCATCAATATTTCTCCTGGTTTAATTGACATGTATATGGGTGGTCTATGTTTTGGAAATGGGGAGAAGGAGATATGTTGTGTAGATACCTCTAACAGCATAAAATTGAAATATGTCAATATGGCATTTTTGTCTGTTCGCTTTTGTTTCAGTCTTTCACCAGAGATGTATACAGAAGATGCCTTTTGGGGATAGGGATGAAAGATTTACTGTGTAAATGTATGACTGCAACAAATTCAGATACATGATTGTGATCATTTGTTAATCCCAATCTATCACCAGAGGGGTGTATAGGAAATGACTAATATTTTGGGGGACATGGAGGCAGACAGCATTCCAAAGTATGCTTTATGTTTCCTCATAAGCATTTGTCTTCTGAGCTTAATAGTGAACACTATTTTGCCAGCTTTAAACATTAAGTCTTGAACATAACCTATTTATACCTTGAAAGAAATGTCTTTCCCTAGTCACGATTTTTGTTCAAGTCACCGCTGGATCAGAAGGTTGGAAAAAAGCTCTAAAATGTTTGAACCCCATAGCTTCAAGCTGCCTAGCAATCCCAGACTCCCAGCTTCATTCAGTAATTTCAGTGCAGTCCTACCACTCTTACTGTTCAGTTTAAGATGAGGTATAAAATACCAGAAAGAGTCATCCAGGTAGTGTGGGGGACACAGTGTGGGGGAGGGTCAAACAAAACAAGAATAATCACCTTGGGCTAAACATAATGCATAGTACTGTGGAGTCCTCTTATGCTGTTAGCAGCAAACATATATGCTTTCTGCAGTTCAGTGTTCACAATTTCATATGTACATTTTTAAATATGCATAAACATGAAAAGAAATGAAGGGCGATTATAACTTGAAGTGAAACTGTATAGTACTGAAGGACTACTGATATTCATGTTTGATCAGCAATAGCTCTCCCATATGTATATGTTTTGTATTTACTACTGGCCTGTAATCAGTGGATTAGTTTTCTGTGCTTTGGGGGAAAGAGCTAAGCCTCACATCTAAACTACTTATAAAGTCCAGCATCAAATTCAGTTGCAAAGCATACTTAAAAATAAATTATAAAAACAAAAAAGAAAATTCTCAAAACACATCACCACAGTAGTCAGGAAGTCCTTCTATGTGGCACACCTCATCATAAAAGGGTTCTCATCCAGGAAAAAAGAGGTCATTGTTCCCCTCTACTCGTCACTCATTAGATCCATTATAGAGTACAATGCCCCTTTTGGAATGTACCTCACAAGACATCTGCAGCAGCTGGAAAGGCCACAGAAGTACCTCACAAAGAGGATTAGTGGCCTCAAACAAATGCCCTACACTGACCGCCTCAAAAAACTCCAGCTTTACTCCATAGCATATCGCCTACTCCGAGGTGATCTCTGCCTAACATATAAAGCTATGTCAAACCCAGAGCTATTGGACACGCCTCACCTAAAGAAATCCCAATCCCTCCAAGCTACATGCTCTAGGGACCTAAACCTTGCCACCACAATAGACAGGACACGCTGGAGGGATCGATTCCTGTCCCAGAGACTTCCTATACTCTGGAACAAGCTACCCATCTATGTCAAGCAAAGTTCTTCATTAGCACTCTTCAAGAAAAATCTTGATGAGTGGATGGGAAATAGGAAATACATCCCGGGGATCACTTCTGTGTCTCTGCTGGACAGTGGCACAGGAAAATAACTTTCTTGGGTGGCATAAGCTATGGTACCTTGCTGGCTAGGCTTATGTTGGCCCTTGGGCCAATAGCCTAGTACCTACCTATGAACCTATAAGTAAAACAAAACAGGCACATAACCTCCTTTTCCAATGCATTGGAGTTGAAGAAATTATTGAAAATATATATTACACCAAAACACAATAATTTAAAAAAATGCCATATAACGAGCACACTCCTTAACAAATAAAAAAAATAAATAAATATTTATTTATAGAAAAAAAATCAATGTTCATACATGATAATTTCCATTCAGAGAAATACAAATGATACTTCCTATATTTAATGTCCTGATATTCCATTGCAATACAGCTAAGTAAAGTCATGCACTGTTGTACTCTTCGGAGCAACAACAGCAAAAAAATAATGACACTGCAGAATATAAATGAAAAATGCACAAAACAGTGCTGCAGCTAAGGTTTTCCCCCAACAAAAATTGCTTATTTACTTTGTTAGAATTCCCAAGGAGTTGTGCTTGACAAGTTAATTCCTCACTGAGTTGTAACTGAGTTAGCCATATTGAAATCTGCATTGTTTAATGTCTAGCTAACTTTGGATCTACATATCAGGATGTGACAGCTAAATATATCTTTTGACTACACAAGGCTTTTTTATTTCATCATTTGAATTATGTCAACACTAAAATATCACAAGTGAACCTGCATCTATATGGGTGGTACTTGTTTAGGCTAATGACAGAAGCCTCTGCAATGTTTAGACAAAAGCATGCCAAAAGGTACATTATATTCAATAATGAGTGTGATAACATAGAAGTAAAGGGGAATTAAAACTTCTTTGGATCTAGTGGAGATGCCTTTGGAAATTAGATGGGCCAGATAAAAGGCTTTACAAACTACTGTGGAGACAAGATGGTCAAATGATAAGGAATTATCAACAGAAGTGACTAAATCCCTCACAACAGTGCCTGATTTGAGGGGTGCATTACCTAAAATGAACTATGCTACATTTTTTTTACATTATTTTGAGGGTATTGCCTTGCATCAACTGTTAACATGATCTAACCCATGTTGGAGCAGTTGTGAGCCAGTTGAAGATTGAATAACAACACCCAGTTTACAGTCATCTGCAAACTTAGTTAACCACAGGCCAGGAAAGCTGGCCTGAAGGTCAGAGGAATATATGCCAGATAGGAGAGTGCCCAAATCTCAGCCCTGAAGTACACCAGTGGTAATTTTTTTTCTTTCAGAAGTGGCACCTGCTACGCTAATCTGTGGGTTCTTTCAGACAACCAGTTGGTAGCTATCCATCACACGATATATGGATTTATATTCAGATTTGCAAGTCTATCAATAATGCTTGTATTGGGAACACTGTCAAATGCCTTAGCTAGGTCTAGATATGCTGTATGAACTACATAACCACTATCTGCTTTGGTTACTTTTTCAAAGAAATTAATGAGGTTAAAGAGGCAGAACCTTGCTTTTGCAATGGCGACTTGATAAGGGTCCAGGGTTAAGAGATTTTCTATATCCAGATTAATGAGGGCTGAGATAATGCGCTCCATAGCTTCACGTATGAGGCTAGTGAGACTAATGAGTCTGTAGCTACCAGGTTCGGTGCTTGGGCCTCTGTTGTGTAATGGCATTACAATGGCTGCTTTCTATGCTTCAGGAATGTAACCAGCACCAAGGTTAAGGAAGTTAACTGGGGGTTTAGAAACTCCATAATTGGCACTGATAATCAGGCAACCTGGTACTTTATCAGAGCCCAGGGATGTAGTCTTAGTCTTGGAGAGGGCCAAGAGAACTTTTTCCATAGTAATGAAAGGGAGTGACCGGGATTGTGGAACCTGTGGAATAGCTGTAACTGTGGGTGGAGTAGAATCTGTAGTAAAATTGTTAACTATGGTATTAGCTATTTCATGTGGGTCAGAGAGTGACTAGTATTATTGTGGAGAAGCTTCAAACACTTTCTCATCTAGTTAAAAAAAGATCTGTAGCTATTTTTGGTTTTAGTGACTATTTTAATTTCATACTCAGTTTTGAGCTTCCTAATTACTTAAGCATAAAAGCAGCATTCACCCTAAACAGTAAATTAACAGAGATAATTATATTTAAAAAATATTAAAACCTATACCAACAGTGATTCCCTAGAAAAAACAAAAAAATAATTCACAAGAAACAAAAAATCATGTTTACTACATTAAAACAAACAAAAAAGGGCAAACCATATGAAACTGACAGTTACACATGTAAAAAGTAGCACATTTTGAGTATTGCTTATGGCAGTTAGTAGCAGGGATGATGTGGCCCCTTATACCTGCAGTATGAAAGTAGAGATCCAAAAGAAACACCTGGGCTATGTGAGCATTTTCATGGTACGTAAATGTCAGTGCTTGGAATTACATCTCTGAATAAAGAAAAAAGCCCAGCAGATGGACTGAATTAATATTTGCTTCTGACAGTGGTGGCAGGTGTGTTACTTGCCCATTCTCCTCCTGGTACCTCTCCTGTTGTGGAAGTACCTGTTATCTCACAAACTATTGGAAACGTTGAATAAAACTGATAGTAAATTAGATACTTAGATAAAAGTAATGGAGAAAAGCATAAGGGAGTCATAAAACACTAACAGAACATTCAGATGCAATAAATGAGAAGGATGCAAAGCAGACTAGTGCCTACATTTCAGATAACCACAGTGGTGGAGACAATTTATGAGTATCAGTCCATCGATGCAGAATCAGGCTAGTGCCATCACATGCACGGTCTCTGCTGTTATACTGTTACCATTTCTATTATTCTACAAATGCTGAACAAAAGCTGCTGCCTTGTAAACTGCAGCAGTGCCTTTATCTAACTGCAGCAGTGCCTTTATCTAACTGTAGCAGTGCCTTTATCTTTGCTTCATTCTATGCTGGTACCAAAACCAGTAAGTTTAGTACACGGGTGGTGCTGTACTCTAAGTTGGCTAAGTTTGGTGCAGCCACATGAACCTCCCAGTGTGACTTTACAAATCTGCATGCCACATGTGGTTAACTGTGAACAGATTCATCCCATGGTGAACATCAACCCATGGTTGCAAAGTGCTCGTGATTTGACGTATTTATGTGTCTGAATTCAGAATACAGGCTTAAGTATCTAACTGTAACAAAACGTTGTGCTAAACGAAGTAATCCCATCATAATAAGCTAAACTGAACTAAAATGTGATTGGAAAATAAAATTGCACGGAAGGAACATAAATCCTGTATCACACACTGGCTGCATAGGTTTGTCTGTAGATCCTGTCCCAAGGCCAAGAAAATAACTCCTTTCTCTAGTCAATAGTACATGAGTTACAGGGTTTCACTGTCATATTCCTCCTCCACCAATCAGAGATATATAATGTTAAGGTAAAAACATATTAATTATGAAATAAAATAACTTCAGTCCTTGCAGAGTTTAACCATTTATTAGAAATTACACACGTGTGGGAGACAGAACCAAAATCAGTAATGTCTCCCCAAACAAATATGATCAGGTATTTTTATAAGAAAATACAAGTGAAAATAGCAAGTGTTATCTACCAGCCAACTGCCAGCATCCAATAAAAGTTGTTTACTACTATGATCTGCAAATGTAGTTATTCATTAAAACAGTACTAAATATCTAAAACGAAATACATCAATGTGCTAGAAATAGGTTAGTTAAAACATCCTTTTTCCAACTCAGCATTAGTAATGTTGTAATGGTGAAATGTTCTCATGATAAACTGGAAAAAAAATGCAGTCTTAAGCAGACTAGCTGATACATTTTCATCCATTCACACGTTCCAGCTATCTAGCAATTTCAGCAAAATTCAGAAACATATGCTGACCATAATATGTCACGTACAGTTTCACTTCTTGCTTAACTTCAGTGTGAAGTTTAACCCTCTACAATAGTATACCCCCATTCAGTACTGGCAGCTCTTGTTTACTTTTATTTATATAAATGTAAAATGTATTTTCTTCTACTGCTCACATACTCCAAAACTGATCATCTGGCTATCTGTTACTCCTAGTACATTATACTCAGTCACTTGTTTGATATGTTTGCCCTCATTTTCCTTATGAAAAATAATCGGACGTTTTAGCAGCTGCACACTGCTTATTTTCTGTTGCCCAAATGATTATAAAACAATATCCATCTGCAACGATTGATTGGTTCAAACAGGAATTAAACCAGAAAATTCTCATTTATACACACGCACTCCTACTGCTGCCCCAATACACCTCACATCTAGAAAACAGAGACATAGCTAGAGTGGGGTTAAGGGGGAAGTCACCATGGGTGAAAGGTGCCAGGGATCGGTCGTCGGTACAAACCAATGCTGAGAAATGCAGCAGTTTGCTATAGTTTAAAATGAGCGAAGGAGTGAAAGGGGAGCTTTTTAGGTCTTTAACTTAAAGGTGGGGGGTGCTAGATTGGGGAATGGCACCTGGTGCAAGAATGGCCAACTACACACATACCTGCAAATGTATTAATCATTTTAAAATGCTGCCCTCTACAACTATGACAATTTTTAATTGTGCAACCCTTGTTGTGAGGAAGTTATGCACAAGTTGCAGGCATAAGGTTAAACATTAGGTGTTTTGGTCTCAGTAAGTGAAATTTCCTGAGAGATCCTCAGAAGAAAAATGTATTTACCCAGGAAAAAGAATGTGTCGGCATGTATACTTGGGCATAATAATTTAATATAAGTATAATTTGTTTTTTGCTGTTACTACAGGACAAGTTTCAACATTGCTGGTCTACAGGTTGACTTGGTGAGGAACAAACTTGACCAAGTGCAACTGATCAAAAACTTGCATGTCAGAATTTTTTGCAGGTGGGCATCCTTCTTCAATGCCTATGCGGAGGACAAGCCCCCACCCAACACCCTGAAGTTATATATACTAACTCCACATTTGTACCTTTGCAGAGAGAAAAGAAATTTGTGGAAACAAGTAAATTATTGCCAGCGCACACTGAGAAACTACATTAGCAGTAATTTCCTATGGAAAACAAAAAGCCATGGGGCAGGGGGTCAGCATCAGTGAGTTGAACTCAACTGATAAAACCCTGTCCATTTTGCATTTAGCAAGGTGTAGGGAAGTGATTTCACAAACTGTGTGTTTTGCAATGCTTCTTTCTCCTAGTGACTAAGAGACTTTAATATAACATTTCCCTATTGTCTGTCAGACAACCTATTACAAATAAATTTGGTTGTTGATTCAGACAATTCCTTGTTTTTGTGAATTTGAATTAAAAGTCTCTGTTTTTCCATTTTCCATAAAAGTCCTGTAAAATTGCATAAATGGTACTAAGTGCAAAAACAAAGGAATTCATAGAATCTGACATTTTAGACTAGGTTACTCTTTCACCAAAACTTGAATTTCACCTGCCAGTTTTCTTAACTTAGTATTATGTTTTTAAAATTGCTTTTAATCTTTTACAGACACATACAAATCTGCTTTTGATCTATTTGTATAAACCACAAAAATTACAAACAGAATAACTGTGTGTGTTGACAGGAAACCAGAGTAACAATCACCAGCATAACACATAGAATTTCAGATAATGAAAACGAACCTTCATTAATTTAGTAAATGTAAACAAGTGGCTTTGTCCCCAGTCAATGGCTTGGCGCAATCCAAGAACAGAATCAAGGTCTGCCACCATACTGTGCACACTGAATATAAGCTTTATATGTGACCTCATGTATCACATTTGTGAGGCTGGAGTTGACACAAGTTGGAGGGACACATTATAGTTTGATCGTTTTTATATAAAGTCAGTTTACTGCAGCTTTAAACTGGAAGAGGTACAAATGAGTCAGGGCTACACGGCATGTCCTTATATGACACACCATTTTTATATATACATTTGAATGTACTTCTTTCAGATATGTCTTCATATTAAAAAAATATAAAAGAGTGCTTATATCACCAATTGAGGAGTAAAATTACTAACAGATAAGTTTTATTTTATTTTATGTTACATTTGACCTGGGTGGTACACTGATTACAAATGACCCTTTACAGGTACTACCCAGGTAAAATAATTCACAACAAAATAAAAAAGAGAACAGAGAAGCAGTAAGCTGTACATAAAAAAAAGCAACAATATGTTACAAAAACTGTACAGTAGAAAAAAAATATTGTTTCCGTGATATTATATAATTTATGAATTTACAGAATACTTATATTACGTAGCTATGATTGTTTCAGTAAATATTACATCATAAGATGTGCATGACAATGACAACATTAACACACTATTTATTTAATGTGTAACTTTTATTTTTAGATCACTAACACCAACACATGGAAAGATAAGAACTCATAACTACAAACTACATCTCCTCCAGGATATGCTTAAATAAATTTACTGCTTTCGTTCACTATTAAATCAAGAACTTCATTAGAATAAATCAAAAAGAACAAACCTCTCAACATAAATTGCCATTTGTTTTCCAACTCAGTGTTAATGCCACCACTGATACCATCTCGTTTAACCTGTTTGACTACCTTCTTCTACTTTCGGCTGTTCCCGTTAGGGGTCACCACAGCAGATCATCTGTTTCCATTTCTTCCTGTCTTATGTGTCTTTCTCTGTCACACCAACCACCTGCATATCCTCTTTCACCACATCTATGAACCTTATCTTAGGCCTTCCTCTTTTCCTCTTACCTGGCAGCTCCATCCTTAGCATCCTTCCCCCAATATACCCAGTATCCCTCCTCAGCACATGTCCAGACCAATGCAATTTCGCCTCTCTGGCTTTGTCTCCAAATCATCCAACCTGAGCTGACCCTCTAATATACTGATTCCTAATCCTGTCCATCCTCTTCACACCCAATGCAAATATTAACATCTTTAACTCTGCCACCTCCAGCTCTGACTCCTACCTTTTTGTTAATGCCACAGTCTCCAACCCATATAACATAGCTGGTCTCACTAGCCTCTTGTAGACCTTTCCTTTCACTCTTGCCAGTACCCATCTGTCACAAATCATGCCTGACACTCTTCTCCATCCATACACCCTGCCTGTATTCCCTTCTTCACCTCTCTTCCACACTCACCATTACTCTGAACTGTTGATCCCAAGTATTTAAACTCATCCACCTTCGCCACCTCTACTTTCTGCATCCTCACCATTCCTCTATCCTCCCTCTCATTCACACACATATATTCTGTCTTAGTCCTGCTGACCTTCATTCCTCTCCTCTCTAGAGCATATCTCCAACTATCCAGGGTCTTCTCAAGCTGTTTCCTACTATCACTGCAGATCACAATGTCATCCATAAACATCATAGTCCACTGGGACTCCTGTCTGATCTTGTATGTCAACCTGTCCATCACCATTGCAAATAAGAAAGGGCTCAGAGCTGATCCTTGATGTAATCCCACCTCCACCTTAAACACATCTGTCACTCCTACTACAGACATCACTGTCACACTACCCTCATACATATCCTGTATCACTCTTACATACTTTTCTGCCACTCCCAACTTCTTCATACAATACCGCAACTCCTCTCTTGGCACCCTGTCATATGCTTTCTTTAAGTCTACAAAAACACGATGCAACTCCTTCTGACCTTCTCTGTACTTCTCCATCAACACTCTCACAGCAAACATCACATCTGTACTGCTCTTTCCTAGCATGAAACCATACTGCTGCTCACTGATCATCACCTCCCTTCTTAACCTAGCTTCCACTACTCATTCCCACAACTTCATTTTGTGACTGATCAATTGCATCCCTCTGTAGTTACTGCAGCTCTGCACATCACTCTTATTCTTAAGAATTGGTACCAAAATACGTCTTCTCCACTCCTCAGGCATCCTCTTACTTTCCAAGATTTCATTAAACAATCTGGTTAAAAACTCCACTGACATCTCTCCTAAACATCTCCATGCATCCACAGGTATGTCATCTGGACCAACAGCCTTTCAATTTTTCATCCTCTTCATAGCTGTGCTTACTTCCTCCTTGCTAATCTGTTGCACTTTCTGATTCACTATCCCCATATCATCCAACCTTCTTTCTCTCACATTCTCTTCCTTCATCAGCCCATCAAAGTGCTCTTCCCATTTGCTCAACACACTCTCCTTGCTTGTAAGTAAGTTTCCCTCATTATCCTTTATCACCCTTACTTGCTGTACACCTTTCCTAGCTCGGTCCCTCTGTCTAGACAATTGATACAAATACTTTTCTCCCTCCTTAGTGTGCAACCTTTCATACAACTCTTCATATGCCTTATTTTTAGCCTTCACCACCTCTCTCTTTGCCATATGCCTCATCTCCTTATACTCCTATCTACTTTTTTCATCTCTCTGACAATCCCACTTCTTCTTCTTCACCAACCTCTTTCTCTGTAAACTCTCCAGTACTTCCTCATTCCACCACCAGGTCTCCTTGTCAGCCTTCCTCTGTCAAAATGTCACACCAAGCACCTTTCTAGCTGTCTCCTTTACCAGTTCTGCTGTAGATACCCAGCTATTTGGTAACTCTTCACTGCCACCCAGTGTCTGTCTTAACTCTTCCCTGAACTCCACCTCACAAGCAGTCTTTTTCAACTTCCACCATTTGATCTTTGGCATGCCCTTACACTCCTCCTCCTCTTCTTGACACTAATGTCATCCTACAGACCACCATTCTATGCTGTCTAACTACACTTTCACCTGCCACTACTTTACAGTCTCCAGTCTCCTTCAGACAGATCCTCCTATATAGGATATAATTCACCTGTGTGCATCTTCCTCCACTCTTGTATGTCACCTTATGCTCCTCCCCCTTCTTAAAATACGTATTAACCACAGCCATGTTCATCCTTTTCTCAAAGCCCACTACCATCTCACCTTCTGCATTCCTCTCCTTAACACCATACGTACCCATCACTTCCATATCCCCTCTGTTCCCTTCACCAGCATGCCCATTGAAATCTGCTACAATCACCACTCTCTCACCCTTGGGTACAGTCATCACCACTTCATCCAACTCACTCCAAAATTTTTCTTTTTCATCCATCGCACACATAACCTGCAGAGCATATGCACTAACAACATTCATCATCACACCATCAATTTCCAGCTTCATAAACATCACTCTATCTGACACTCTTTTCACATCCAAAATGCTCTTGGCATACTGTTCCTTCAGGATAACTCCTAACCCATTTCTCCTCCCATCCACACCATGATAGAACAATTTGAATTCATCTCTGATACACCTGGCCTTACTCCCCTTCCATCTGGTCTCTTGCAAGCACAATATATCAACCTTCCTTCTTTCCATCATATCAGCTGTCTCTCTCCCTATACCAGTTATGCTGCCAACATTCAAAATTCCTACCCCATGCTACTCCTCACTACCACATTCCTAACCGTCTTCCTCTCTTCCTGCCTTTGGGAATACCTTCCTGCTCTTCTTCTTCTCCTTCAGCCAACAGTAGCCCAATTTCCACCAACACCCCATTGGCTAACAGTACTGGTGGCAGTCATTGTTAACCCGGGCCTTGACCGATCTGGTATGGAAATCTGTATCGTTGTCTGCATATGTCATTTGGCAAATGTTTTACGCCGGATGCTCTTCCTGACGCAACCTTCTCGATATTTATCCGGGCTTGGGACTGGCACAAAGAAATTCACTGGCATGTGCATCCCCAGAGGCTGGGTTACTTGTTTGACTACCATAAATACAAATTTTGTAAAATCTACATTATTGAATATTTTGCGAGTGTATCATTTAAATCTTTATTTCTAATAGACAATATGTGCTCCTGTACAGTGTGTGATAGCTTCTTATCTGTTTTACCAATGAAGAAATAACACAGCCACAACACCTAGCTAAATACTCCATGGAATGGCAAGGAAGAACAATTTAAAAGTATTTTAATAGATTAAATAATAACACTTCATTTTTAAATGCCACCTTTGGGGGATTAAAGTAAAGTAAAGTAAAACTTTGAAAAATATAAGCAAAAATACCACAAACAGTGCTTACTTTGGAATCCAACTTTAATCAACAAAACAATAAAATGACTTAACGCTTTCACCTTAAAATAACTATAGGCTTCATCAGAGTTGTATCTGTGTTAAAAACATTCAGGCTTAAATACAATCTAATAGACACAATATCCAATGAGAAAAAACAGGGACACATTCTGTCCTGTCAAATAACAGCAACTTAATAACAAACCAGTCAATCATGTTATGCAGTTTAGCTAACATAATATTCAAAAACCTCTTTGTAAATATAGCCTTTAGTGATTTGCAATAAAATAAGCTAAAATAATGGTGTACAGAAAAAATACATATTAAATTGCATTGGCTCTCTGCTTTAAAATAGGTATAATTGCCACATGGTCATCCAAACCTGGTTTCTGATTTGCATTTAATCTAAACTGCCATTTGGTCTCTCTTACCTCAACCGTCGTTACCCCGTCTCTCATTGTGGTAAACTGTATCAATGATGAAAAAAAATAATCTCTTGTAGTTTTCACAGTTGACACTGTGCATATATAAAGCACTATGCACATTTTTATTTTTAATATCCCTAAGATGTTCTGCTATCCAGATATAGAGTCTGTGTGTGATTTTCCCCACATAGTATCCTAGAATGGTTGTATATTTAGCAACCTGTACAGCATGCCCAGGATACTATGTGAAAAAAAAACACACGCAGACTCCTCAGTGACCAGAGAAAAAAGTATAGTCCAAAGCATGTTTAAGATATTTGGCTATAATCTAGGGCTTTTGAGGTGGGAGATGGGTTATAAAAGTTTACAGATTAAGACATAAGTAAAATCAATATGCTTTTTCTTACTTTTGCATAGGGTAATGACTAGAGTAAGGCCATTGGCTTGATCAAACAACAAGTTTTAAATAGAAGCAAATAAGAAAACACTGAATGTAATGAAGTTTTCCTTTAGAAAATAAATGTTCACAGTGCAACATGAAAAGCTTGTAGCTGAAGGTTGGTACTCATGTATCTATGGAGGGAAGTTGATAAGAAGGAAATAATAATAGAATGCTTTTTCCTTTCAATGGTTAAAAGACATTTTCTGAAAGCATTCCAGTTATTTTCTACAACTAGGAGAAGAATAAAGATAAGACTAAACCAGACCGCACTTAGTGTAAATAGAAACATAGGCTATACCATGCATCTTAGCATGGATAACCTTAATTCTAGGTCAATTAAAGCCTTTAAGTGTAGCTTTTAAACTGGGACAATTGTTCCATTTAGGAGAGTTACACTTCATTATCTGAAGATATGCATACAGTAGTTTTAGTGTTTGTATTATGTTAATAGGTTATGGGGTGTTCTAGGGGTGCGCTTGTTTTTTTTTTTTTTTTTTTTTTTTGACGGTTTTCATTAAAACAAAAAGTCTTGTGAAATGTGACATAGGTTCTAATGGCTATGACAAGAAACAACTGTATAAAAGATCATCCTATCAAATATTAGTGTATGCATGCAATACAAAAGCTTAAAGTAGACATTTAAAAAATCTGTTACACATAACAGGTGTGAATAATAACTTTTTATGATAATGGCAACACTTTCCATATTATCTTTGAATGTGAATGGTTTCCCAGGTATATACAAAAAAGAAAGAATGGTAAACTATATTAAGAAATGCAGAGTGCAAATATTTATGTTACAAGAGACACATTTGGAAAGAAATAAGCATGTGAATTTGATGAAAGGCTTTCAGGATGGTTTTCCAACAGAATACCTGGGGCAAAGGAAAGGGGAGTACCTATATTAATTGCTAGAGGAGCTCCAATGCTGATAGAAGCTGGAAAAAAAATAATAATGGTATATTTGTAATAGTAAGAGGATACTGGCAAGGAAGTAGGAATATGCTGGCATGTATTTATATTCCACCTATAACTAATACAATAGAGTTTAAGAAATGTTTTGGAAAAATAATCAGCTTTCAACAGGGAATAGTACTTATAGGTGGGGAAGCGGTGTTGGAAGACACCTGATTCAGTTTCCATTACTGAAGGTCTGCCATGGTCCTGCTTAGCTTGCTTGCCACACAGTTTTGTTCTAGTAGAATGCAAGATGCTTGTAGAGTGAGATTGTGCTGAAAAGGTATATCCCCTGTTAACATGGCTAGTCTGCATAAGATCTGTCTTTTGTTTATGTACCACATCACTGTGCTATTTTCTTTAAACATTTGATAAGATCCTGGAGACCAAAAATGATTCGGGGAGCTGGGAGCATATGTAAAAGCTAGCATGTTTTTATATGTGTATGTGTTTTGTTCAGTATATTTTATTTCATGGACCCTACACTTTTATGCTCAATGATCATGCTCCTCACGCAAAATCAGGTATGACTAAGTACTCTGGAGCAGGACAGAAAAGTGGGCAACCTAGATTCTGAAGCTTGCTTCACCACCAATTGATTTCCCTTTTCACAAATGCCAGAACTTGAATTTAGAAAGACAATCAATATTGATGCTGGGCCCAAAGATATTTGAGATGCTGCACTATATTTCTAATGTGGAGTCTTGTAAGAGGTATCATGACAATTCTGGAAGTCATAAGACCTAAACTCCAGAGGAATTCCCTCTTTGACACAGCAGTTCGAATGGAAAACCACTGGAATAGATCTAAATAAAGATCTATTTTTCCTGTGGAAGAAAAGCGCTTTGTACTGAGGTGTATAGCAGGCAGCCCACAAACACAATCTGTGAGGTGAAGTCAGAGGAGACATTTGAATGTTCTCTTGAAACTATAACTTGTGTGGATAGCCCAGAGAAATCCCTCACACTTTGAAAAAGACTGTAAGGACAAGCAAGTCATCCCAATATGGCAAAATGTGGATAGCCTGTAGTTTGCAATAAGCTTCTACAGGAACTAAAGACTATATGAACAAACTTGGAGCAGATAGCTCCAATGATAACGCAGAAAAATGATAATGTAATCCAGATACACAAGATCTTAAGAAGCACTTGGAGTATGGATGGAAATAAATTTGAATATATGCATATTTTAAATCTAAGGTTACTAGAAAAAAATCCAAAGAGGAAGGAGAGGGAACAGGTTGCAAACTGAAAGCATTTTAGACTTGGGCATTATCACAACTGGTTCAAGAAATAAAGAAAGAAAGAGAGAAAAGAGAAAGAAAGAAAGAAAGAAAGATCTAGACATGGTCTTCAAGAATTCTCTTTCTTTAGCACCAAAAACATTTTTGAGAAAAAAATCTTACATTAACAGAGGAGGAACAGCTACTATTACTCCTTTGAGACAACAAATGATGAAAAACAGAAGAAAAGACAAATGTTTAAAGTGGCTGATGGGGATGAATTCCATGAAAAGGTAGACATTCCTCTCATTGCCAACTGTAGTCTAGATAGATCATATTCAGGACCCATTTGTGTTGTCAAAAAGAGAAAAAGAGATAAAGACTTTCTGAAATGATTAAGGGACTGCCTGGTTTGGGAGTGGGGTGAGACAAGGCCCATCATATATTCATTCTGATTGTTTGATTTCCTTTTGTTTTGGGGGTTCTAGCTTCTTTTAAGAATCTCCCTGCTGTTGCATTTTAAACTTCATTTTATCAGTATTTTGATGAGTCTGCTGATTTTGTTTTTGACAGAGTTAGATGAGGGAGCAGAGAATGCCTTGAAAAATTTAGAGAAGGAGGGCTGGAAACTTTGAGATGCACGGAATCAGCTTGCCACTGGGAGGTTCCAAGAATGCAGCCAAGCAAACTTCCTTAGAGCAGTTTCAATTGCAGCAGTCCTAGAAGTAGTATCTACAGAGTCATAAACACAATTTAATCAATGAGTAGTAACATGAGAAATTGAAGAAACTAAATTACTCAATGCAAGAAGGAAATATGTGCAAAACATCCCTCATACATTCACAGATAGGCAGGATAAACATCAATATATGAGCTTGTCAGTGCAAAATACTACAAATCAGAGCTGTAAAAGCATACTCTTTTTTAACAAACTTATCAAACGTTTTATCAGAAGGGGAGCGGTTAGAAATAACAAAGAGTTTAGCAGTAGCTGGATTTAGAGAGGCTAAAGCTGCTGGGCCAGGTCAGGAATTGGTGTATAAAGAATTGAAAACCTGAGGAACTTTAAACAAACCATCTGTCCCAGAGAAAGAGAATTCCCCTCATGGAGATACCACAGTCTCCTCAAAATCTGGATCATAAGCCTGACAAAACAAAACTGCATCTGTTCCTTCACAATCCCCTACAGATTCAATTTCTTGAACCTCTTCAAACAGAAGCCCCTTTTTCTTTTATCAGAAATTGCCCTCAAAGTAGGGTCAAGAACCTGCTCAAGGCCCTCTAGTACATTACTCCTAACCAAAGAAATAGACACAGGAGAAAATAAATGCTTAGTTTACTGCTTTTTTGACAGAAATTTGAGAAAAAAACAGACCCAGTATTGCCAGTAAAAGGTTCATCAGGGACAGATAAATATTCTGGTTAAGCAGGGGCATAATTCCAGCCCTTCTCCTATCACTGACTAGAGTGGCTGTCTGTTGCCCCCTGAGGTGACTCCAACAGTTGTAGAGGATGTGGCTAACCAACAGTCCATGGTGGCTGCATGGCTTGCACTAGAGGTATCTGAAGTAAAAGATGGATGGTATGAGGAACCAACTTTGGCCACAGCAGAGTCACCATCTGCAGCTGAGGCAAATTACCAGACTGCTGTTGTAGCAAAGGCCACTTATGTATCTTTTACTTTTCCCGGCTGGAAGAAGATCCAGCAGTGGAACAGGTAGTTTGTTCCATAGTCAAGCCAACAGTGATTCTTGTTTCCCAGGGAAGTTTAGCAACAATAGTTGGTTAAACAAGGATACAATAAAAAAGTAACTTTTCTCCCAGAAGAACCACTGTAAAAAGCACTTTAAACACTTTCTCCAGTCCCAAAATGCAAACTAACTACAGTTACACCATAGAAAAATAGTTTTAAACAACTTTCAGCAACTTTTTAATAACTACAGTTACACCATAGAAAAATAGTTTTAAACAACTTTCAGCAACTTTTTAACACAAATGTAAAAAAGTGTCCTCCCGCTTAAAAGTACATAAAAGTTACTAGGCAGTCAACGAATACACTTTTTACTAATTTAGAAGTACTTCTATAAAAGAAAAAAGTAAATTGAAATTTCTCCCCAAAGGGAACTTATCTGCCAAGCAATAGAAAAACATTAGTCAGCCATTGATCCTCAAAAGCCCATAGAGGAACACTTTTCTCAGTGGCAGGAAAGCTCTGAAAGACTTGGTACCCAAGCTGACTAACTATTTGGGTATGTGGAAGGGGTCTATATTAGAACATCAAAGTTTCAGAGCTTCAAATGTTCTAATATCGACCCCTATTCAGTGAAAGCTGAAAATATTGAAGCTACAGAAAAGCAAATTTTTTCCTAGGGAAAGAATTCGGTTGTCCGTTTCTGTTGCTTTGGTATTTTCAGCATTGTGGTGGAAAGTTATGGGTTGGGTTCAGGTAAGTGTGAGACTGAGCATGGGTTAGGTTAGTTAGGGTTAGGGTGCGGGTTAGGTATGTGTGCAATTGCGTGGATGTGAGGGTTAAGGCGGATTAGGTGAGTTAGGGTTAGGGCGCGGGTTAGGTATGTGTGCAATTGTGTAGACGTGAGGTTTAGCATGGGTTAGGTGAGTTAGGATTAGGGCGCGGATCAGGTAAGTGTGTGATTGTGTGGACATGAGGGTTAGGGCGGGGTAGGTGAGTTAGGGTTAGGGCGTGGGTGAGATGAGTGTGCGATAGTGACGGACCTTAGGGTTAGGGTTTGGGTTAAAGTAAGTGGATAGTTATTGGTGTATGTATAGTTTAGTGCAGGGTTAGGTGTAAAATTTTAGGTGTATGTGTGTGGATTGCTGTTTGTTTGGTGTGCTTGTGTTGTGTGTATGTGTTTTGGAACAGTGAATTTTTTCCCTAGGAAAAAATTTGCTGTTCTGTATGTTTGATGTTTTCAGCTTTCGCTGAATAGGGGTCGATATTAGAACATTCGAAGTTTTGAAACTTCAATGTTCTAATATAGACCCTGTGGAAGGTGCCCTAAAGCTTTGGGACCTGGGCAGCTGTTATATATTATATAGGGTGTAACCATATAGCTAAGGCTACTGCAGCAGTGATTATAATGATGAATCTCTCACCTATGTTCTTCATATTGATCAATGCTGCAGTGGTCTAAGCTATATGGCTAATATCCTCTAAGGAAACAACAGCAAACCAACTCCTAAAGCTTCAAGGAACCTTCTACACACCCAAATCAGTTTGAGCTGAGCTGGTTAAAAGGACTGGTTTGAGTGCCAAGCCCTACAGAGCTTTTGTGCCACTGAAGAGTACTTTCATCTGAGGTTTTTGAGGACTGGTGGTTAGTTTGTGCTGTTCTTTTGCTTTCAGATATGTACATTTCAGAGACAAAACTTCCTTCTTAAAAAAATGTTTGCTTGACAACACTTTCCTGTTCAGGAAAGTTATTGTAAAGATAGGAGTTTGTATTTGAATGGACTGTCATGAAACTGTATTGTACTTTTAAACCGGAGTGCTCCTTTTTTCCTGTCAGTTTACAAACTGTTTAAAGTATTTAATTTTTTTTTCTCTAGAGATATTGTATTTATGGTAATTTTGGGGAGCTTGCAAAGTGTCTTAAAGTGCTTTATATTGTGCCCTTTTCTGTGTAAAAAGTGATGTTTAAAGACTTTGAATTTTTACTGACTTTTGCTACCTATTTTCCCAGGGAAGAGGTACTATTTTCACCTTGACCATAGAACAAACTGTTGGTCCCATGGTTGGTCCTTACTCCAGCAATAAATAGAAAAAAGTTAAGCAAATTACCTTTGAAACCACAGCAGGCCAGCAATTTGCCTCAGCCACAGGTGAGTGACTTTGCTTTGGTCATTAGGTTTACCTCATACCACTCAACTTTTACTCTGGATCCCTCTGGTGTACCACCTACAGCCACTTCCTCTGTGGCTGTTGGGGTCCCCTAAGTGGGGATGGGAAAGCAATGTTTGTTGGTTCTGGGAGAAGGAACAGGGAAGGCTTCCCTGTTTTGTCAGAATGTTGAGTCCATCCCTGGGGAAGCTGCTGATGTTATTAATAACACTGTTGGCCCAGTTTTCCTGTCAAAAAAAAAAAAAAAAGAAATAGAAAAATAAATATGAATCTACTCCTCAGATTTCATTGGACAAGAATACTGTAATGGGTCTGGCTCAGGGTTTAATTCATGCTATTGATCCTGCTTATAAAACAGCTCTGGTAAATGAAAGAAGCATACCTCTTTTCCTGGAGAGATTCAAGATTCTGAATATAGACAGGGAAAAGAATGGACAGATACAGGAGGTTCTCTTCAGATTTCTGTTTCAGACTCAGAGGGGAGCTCAGTTTCTGATTCATCCTGGGGAGGTTTATCTTTTTCTAATACTAGTTCCAGAATGTTCCAGAATTTTCAGAGGGAAAGGACTGAAGTTTCTCAGCCTCTCAAAAAAAATAATATGAGCTGTTACAGAAAGAATTTCCAGTGGCTTCACCTATAGCTTTAGTTAATTTTACTGTTGCTAAACATTTAACCAAAAAATACCAATGGCGTAAAAATAAAACTAATAAATTAAACAATGCCAAAACAAGAATGCACAACAAAACTTAATAAGAAATTAAGCTCTTTCATTCTGAAATCCTACAGAACTTCCTCAGAATAAGAAAAAAAACTCGTCATTTTTCATCAACTTTACAAAGGGAACATGACATACAAATTAATCACAGTTGTTAATCTAAAATGATATTGTTTATAATAACCACAAAATCAAATGTGCTGGAAATATTGTGACAATTATAAATATAAAAAATGTTAACAAGTTACTAAAAATGTATATAATTGTACAAAACATCTCACTACTCATCTCAAAATGCTGCAGTATACAATCATAATCAATGTTAGTCAAACAATTAATAATTAATAAATGAACTAAAAACTAGGTAAGTTGAAAAACAAGTTCAAATGCATTTTCTTTAAAAACAATAGTAAACTATCAGAATAACCACAATAGCGTTGTTCCAAAACTCTACCAAGGGAAAGAAAAAGAAAAAATAAAGTAAAAAGCATAGTAGCAAAGCAAATTAGGAATTGTAGATATGCAAAACTTTAATAAATATATGCAAATCCATGCTAAACATTTAGTTAGTTACAGTCCTACTCTTTCTGACAAGGATGGAAATATTATTACTAAGTATGAAGTAGAAGGGTATATGCTTCTGCAACTTTGATTTTCACAGGTTTGAATTGCAAAGCTCATATTATGCTGACTAATTGTGAAAGTATGAGGAATGTATTGCCTGCAGTTTCTTCTTGTGAGGAAAATTCTACTTTAAATAATTGCTTCTTCTATTGTACAATTCACTACCCATTGTTTACAGTGTATGTATGATTCTTCAAGAGCTTGGGCCACTGGTACTGTGTTGAGGAGGTTTGCCTGTCTACATTCTCAGAACCTCCCAGATGATTTTGGAAATGGGATTGTAAATTCTCCTTTGGGTAGAGATTTAATTTCTGGCTCTTCTGCAGCAGAGGTGATCAAAAAGTGTGGTGAGAGAGGTATGTTGATACAGGAACTCTCAAGATTTTTTACTTCTCCTTTGTCAAGTTTTCTAAAGGATTCTCTAACCCTTCAACCAATTTTGGCAAAAACTAAAGTAAACAGTCTCAACAAAATGCAGTGAATTCTCTAACTCCTCATTCAGTTTTGAAAATAAATAAATAAATACATAAATAAATAGTCTCAGCAAAATGCAGGTAAACTGGCACTTAAGAAGAAATGTTAATGTGATTCCAAAAAGAATTCAGAAACCCCCTAAGACAAGGACTGTCCAACAAGTCAGCATGACTATTTAAGGGACCTTAACCTCCTTCCCCTGGCAGTCCCTTTTCTCTTTCAGAAAGCATGAATTTCCACTTTTCTCTTTGGCAACGGATAGTTTCAGACAAATGAGCTCTGAAGATCATCCATGAAGGTTACAGAAAGCAGTGGTAGGAAATTCCTCCTTTCCAGGGGGTAATTCCTCATCCACTAGATCAGACCAGTCTCTCTTATTTCAACCTACCCATCACATTCTGTCCCAGGCAGTGATGTTACCAGTTCCACCTTCTCTGGGGGAAAAGAGTTTCATTCAAGGATGCTTACAGTACCAAAGAAAAAAATGCTTGGAGACCAGTACTGGATCTTTCTTTCTTTCTTTCTTAAACCTGCTTGTGATAGTGCCCAAGTTCAAAATCCTGTCACTTCACAGCCTTTTAACTCTGCTTCCTCATTCAAGTTTCCTAGTAACTCAAGATTTAAAAGATGCGTATCATCTCATTCATCCAAACTTCAGGTGTTTCTTGAGGTTTTATGTGTCTGGATCACATTATTTTTCTGTCTTACCCCTTTGGACTATCCACTTCACCAAATGTGTTCACAAAGCATCTAGCTCCAGTTATAACTCATTGCAGGCTACAGGGTATCCACATTTTTTCATATTAACACAACTTATTATTTTGCAGAATCTTTTTCAAAAATTTGGGAATATTTCACTTGGTTTAGAAATCTCTTACACAAGCTGAGACTCCAAGAAAACATTCAAAAGTCTTTCTTGACTCCCCCCACAGGATTGTGTTCCTGGGGTATCAGCCAGATACCTCAGTTGAAAGAGCTTTTCTTCCACTGGAAAAAAAAATCTATATGTAGATCTATTTTTTTGAGATTTTCCACTCAGACTTTGGTCACTGCTAGGGAATACCTCAGGATTCTGGATCCCATGGCATCTATAATTCCCATAATATCCCTGGCAAGACTCCACATGAGAAGTCTCTTTGATTCCAACATCAACATCCTTTGTACTTTCAAATTCTAGTGCTGGAGTTTGTTGGAAGGGGAATCATTTGGTAGAGACTGCAAATATCCTTAAATCAAGGTCTCCCCTTCTTGCTACATGTTCCAAAGCAGTCAGTCTGCACAGACAACTTGGACTTTGCTTGGGAGCAGCTTCAGGAGGGATAAAAGTGCAAGGTATGTAGGACACCAAAGACAGATACAAGCCCATACATGTGAAACAAATGCTTGCCCTTATCAAAGCACTCAACTCACTAAATCATCTTTGGACCATAGAACCTGTTCTAGTTGTTACAGACAATACTTCAGTCATATGGCACATCAACAAGCATGGAGGAACCACATGGTACCCCTTTTGCAGACTAACCATGTTATCTTGGATATAGTTTCACAGCACAGTCTCATTCTACAGGCATCCTGCATTCCATAAGAGCAAAACTGTGTGACAGACAAGCTAAGCAGGATAAGATCAGACCCTCACAAATTGAAACTAGATCAAGGGGTCTTCCAAGATTTGATCCATCTGTGAGGAGTTCTTCAAGTAGACCTATTTGTCTCCTCTCTGAACAATCTGCTGGCAAGATTCTGCTCCAGGACTCCATGCAAGAAGGCCTGGGAGACAGATGGCTTTTCTGTTCTTTGGACAGGAATGTTCCTGTATGCCTTTCCACCCTTTCCACTGATATCCACAGTACTTCTGAAGATTCAGAAGGAATCCCTCAAGATCATTGTGGTGACTCCCTTTAGGCACAGGCAACAGCAGTTCTCCCTTCTTTTGGAACTGTTCAAGGGCAAATTACCACAAGTTTCCTCACAGATTGGATCTACTCACACAAGGCTGGGGTGTTTGATATACCCTAACTTCAATCAACTTCAATGGACTTGTTGGATAACAGGGTCTTAATTTCCTTTAGGCACCCATTTACTGAAGACTTGCACCACAGATACTAATGGAGGCAAGAAAGCCTGCTACTAGAAAATCATATATTAGCAAGTAGAAAAGGTGTTCTAGTTGGTGCCAACAACATAGCCAGCACCTATTTAAGGCTAGTTGTTCTCTGGTTTTACAAAATTTGTGTGAGTTATTAGCCAACGACATTTCTTACTCCTCCATGAAGGTTCATTTATTGGACATTTCAGCATGTCTGCCCAAAGATCCTCCTCTTTCAATGATCCATTCTCATATTAAAACATTTTAAAAGGGTTTTTTCATAAGAGACCAACAAGAAAACTGGTGGCCCCTCCTTGGTATCTTGATTTTGTGTTAGAAAAGTTAACATTTGCTCCATTTGTACCAGCTAACCTGGCTGACTTGATGTCCTTAACATGTTAAACAGTTTTCCTGATTGCCTTGATCACTGAAAGAAAGGTATCTGAGTTTTAAGCTCTTGTGGTAAGTCAACCCTACCTCATTTTCCACAGGAACTAGGTTTCTTTGAGAAGTGAGCCTTCTTTCACGCCTGAAGTGGTATCCAGGTTTACTTTAAGCCAAAGTATTCATCTCCCTGTTTTCTTTCCTGAACCTAAACATGAGATAGAAAGGATTCTGTATACCATGGATGTTCGCAGACAACTCGGGTACTATCTTAACAGAACTAAATCTATCAGATGTTCAGATCAATTGTTTATTTCTTGTGAAGGTAAAAAGAAGGGGCAATCTGTATCAAAATGGATTATGTCCAAATGGTTGTCTTAGGCTATTAACTTTTGTTATACTTACCACAACAAAACTATTTTAGGCAGGGCAAGGTTCACACTACCAAGGTCTTGGCTTCATCTATGGCTTTTTGAAAAAGGTTGGATTCTATAAGTATTCTAAAAGCAGCAGCTTGGTTCTCTAGACATACTTCTAAAAAAACTACAAGCTTGATTCCTTCTCTAGGTCTAGATCAGGCTTTGCTGAGACCATTCTCCAGGGGTCCTGGACTCTTCTCCTTCCACCTCACCAAATGTGTAAGTTATAATAATCTACCCATATAGCTTAGGCTACTGCAGTGGTGATCAATACAAAAAGCATAGTACAGTTGTGTAAGTAAACTTATCATAAGAGTATAGATGTTTGAATGATCACTTCTGCAGTAGCTGCTCCCTCCCTCCATTCCCCTTTCTCTCTCATTTTTAGGTTTCTTGCTGTGTCACCTTTTTTTGTTGTTATTCCTAGGATTGTCCTTTCTGGGTTCAGCCTCCATCTCCCTATTGGCCTGAAAACCCTGAAGGACTTGACATGCAAACCTGTTTTTTCAGTCAGCTAAGCTCAAGCTGATTAATGGTGTGGGTGTGTGGAAGGTGCCCTGAAGTTTTGGAAGCTAGCCCTCTGTTATATCCTTGCAGGATAAACCAATATAGCTTAAGCTACTGCAGCAGTGATCATTTGAACACTTGTTGTTATGTTACATTCACCTTACACAAGTGTACCTTCCCTTTAATGAGTACTCTGACCTAAGAGACACCATTGAAAGTAATATCACCATACATAGCATATTGCAGTTGAGACTTTATAACTCTGTGCTTAAAGAGATGTGACACTTTAAATGCTGACAAAATGGGACATGGGAAATATGGCAAATGGTAGTGATCCTTCATAACCAAATGTTCATGATCCCTCATAACCATCTCTTTCCCAGATGAGTAACTTGATGTTAAACCAAATACCTATTTGTTGACTGAAAAACTACTACCCTGTGACTATGTGTTTTTTTTTCTATGCATGTATTAGTAATCTGCATTCCTATCCTCTTTTTGTGTGCTTCTTTTAGAGGAACTATTGCAGTTTTCTGTACTGTTGCCAGTTTGGCAAATCTTTCGTTACTGAACACAGCTACTGTTGGCATTTTTCTTTAAAATCTCCTTGCTGAATGCACTTTTGCCAAGAAATGTGTTCCATTTTTGATTGTTGCAGCTGCTATCTCTTCCTCTTTATATATATATATATATATATATATATATATATAAAAATATTTTTTTTATATTTCCATCACATCCCTATAGAAGAGTGACATAGTGTATAGCTACAAATGACAGCAATCAAAGTGTTTTCCATATGTTCATATCAGCATGCATGCTGTGTTTTCTTTCTTTTTTAATTCATATTTTATATGTTCTTTTCCATTCATTTTACTGAAACTAAAATTGATATGCTTAACATCTTTCATACTTAATCTTTCCAGTAACCCACGTCTGTCTTATGCTTCCCACTTACCCTTAGCGTAATATGGAGATGTGGAATGGTGGTCACATATCATCCACCAAGCTCTTTTGAACCATGTCTTCATTTTCTGAGTATGAACTACAGTATTTATTTCCTTCCTTCCTTTTTTTTTTGAATATTTTAACATGATACACGTATTCAAACTTACTACTGACTTTATGTCAAATAGAACCAAAGACTGGCAATCTGTACTAAAATAATTCAATCATAGCTGCAGTTTCTGATGCTGCTTATAAAGTGTTGTTACAATGACAGTGTATAAAATCAGTTTGTCACATCAGCTCACTGCACATTTTATATAAGGGTCTATATTATAACATCGAAGTCTAAAAACTTTGAATGTTATAATACCGAACCCAGTAGAGCGAACGCTTGAAATAGCAAAGCTGCAGAACACTGAATACTTTCCTAGGGAAAGTATTCAGTGGGCCGTTTCTGCAGTTTTGCTATTTCCTCAACTGTGGAGTGAAGGTTACGGACCGGGTTAAGGTACGTGTACGAATGAAGGTGAGTGTGCAATTGGGCATGGGTCAGGTGAGTTAGGGTTAGGGCATGGGTCAGGTAAATGTGCAATTGTGTGGACGTGAGGGTTACGGTGGGGTAGGTGAGTTACAGTTTGGGAGCGGGTAAGGTGAGTGTCTGATAGTTAGGGACCTTACAGTTAGGGTTGGGTTAAGGTAAGTGGATAGCTAGTGGTGTATGTCTAGTTTAGTGTAGGGTTTTGTGAAGTGTATGTGTGTGTATTATTTATTTTGATGTGCTTGAGTTGTGTGTATGTTTGTCGGAACAGCAAATTTTTTCCCTGGGAAAAAATTTGCTATTCTGACTGTTCGGTTTTCTGGTGTTTCGAGTGAATGGGTTCGCTATTATAACATTCAAAGTTTTTAGACTTTGATGTTATAATATACACCCTTATATAATACCTGTCAAGTTCTTTCTCATCACAGAAATGATGTAAAAGAGCCTATTGTTCATCTTAGTGCTGAGAGGAAGCTGCTGTTTATCTCTATGAAGGAATAAAGATAATATCTCACATACATTCAGGCTAACAGAAACCAGGCATGCACTTGAAATAACAGTAAATGAGCTGTTCTAGTGGAAGAAAAAAACACACCTCCATCTGTTATAATATTTTAGAAAAGGATGACAGGAGTAAGTCTGAAATGTTAAAATGAAGCATGAAAGCATATGTGATTACAGAAAACAGTTACATTCTGTCTATGATGTTGCTAGAGATATGAACTTACAGTGAATGTGTGCGTAGAGCACTTGAAAAAACAATGATTGCTGAGTATAACTGCACATACTTACATTGTATTGACAGGGAGTTGTTCTGTATTTTTGCGTTAAAGCTCTTACGACATCTGCTAATGCTTAATATTGTTCATTGTAACAATCTAATGCATGTGCTTGTGATAAGGCAAAGTGATGCTCTCAGTCTAAAAGCTGAGATACACTTCCAAACATCCTGGCTAACTCCTCTCTACTCTGATTCCCACTACTCATGCCAGTGCAGCTCTGTTGCATTCACTCAGCTGAAGTTTTACAGAGCCTTATTGTTTAGTATGTAAAATAAACTGTTTGGCTCTATCTAAGGCTGTTAACTGGGGATGCTAGTATGATTATCAGAATTTGAATAAACAGAATGTGACTCTTACCTTTAATAAGCTACTAAATGTACTTATGAAAGTGTGATATATACATGTGTAACAATTACACCGAGGTGTGCATTAAAAGTATCTGTTGTACTTTCCCAGGGCCTGAAGGCACAGAACTGCCAGATTCATGTCTTATCATGTAAAAAAAAAAAAATATATATATATATATATATATATATATATATATATATATTACAAATCTTCAAACAGCAGTCTGCAATGGAGGGAGACTGATGCATACAATGCATACTGAATGAGACAGCAAGACAGTGAGGATATGTTAAATGACCCTTCCCTTCCTTAGCATAAAGTATCCTTGCTGATTTAAGATGACCATTGGTAGAAAAGATTACAAAAATGTGGCAGCCATAGGCCACATAAAAGGCAACATAATGCACAGGAATAATAAAGTCTGGAAAAAGGAAAGGAGTAGCTCCATCCGTAAGGGAATGGTTTAAGTTTACTGAATAAAACAACCAACAGGGAGGTCAAAATGTACTGTGTGCATTCTGGAGAACAGCAATTCCTTCAGACTTTATACCATAAATGTTTAGTCATCCAGGCCAGGAGAGGGAAAACACACAGATATTATAGTTCACATATCTATGAAGATATTCTGAATTTTGCTAACTAAAATGCAAGATGCACTGGTACAATCCCCTGTAGTAATGTCCTAGTTAACTGGCTTGCTCAGTCACAAAGCATGCACGTGGAGACTGAGAGAATCAAACTCAAGTCTATAGGCTGAAGAGTTCATAGTTTTAACCATAGTACTACATACATGATACCTAATGTGTATGTTAAGCTATTCTGCCTCATTACCTCATTGATTTGCAATGTGTCCTGCAGAGTGATACAGGCAACAAAGAGACCCAAGAGAGACTTTTCCAGATTTAAGTATTTTTTTTTCTCTGTTTTTTTGCTCCGACTGCCTTCTCCCGCCTAAAAAGTGAATTTCTAACTGATCTGTGCTTTAAAAAGTTTAAATTGCATTTGCCTTCTGCTTTTTACAGTTTTTGCACTTGTTTTATATCACTTTAAGTGGTTTTTGTATTGTATAACTTTTGTAGGCTACACACTAAAGTGTGCTGGCCTAATTATAACATTTACTGTGTTTTCTGTGTTGTTTCCTGCCTTTGCTGAACTAGATTAGTCCATATTTCAGGTTTTGCTGAATTCTGGACTGTGGTATAGTTTCCTGTGTTGCCCATATCCTTACTTGGATAGGAGGAAGCTTCTCTGTTCACCAGTGAGAGTGGGGAGCTTTGAGCAGCCTATCTGTCCCTGGAGGAGTGGTCTCAGCCCTGAAACTAGTAGCTTATTGGCCGCTCTGGGTCAATTCCTATCTCTTTCAGTTTCCCTGCTTTAGAACCCACATTTGTGCGGTTTTGCACGATTTTGCGCATAGCACAGCATCAGGCAGCGCCGCTTAAACGGGTTTAAACTATTCCCGGCTTCACAAAGTCTGCTCTTCACTTTTTCCCTTAGAACTATTCTAAATCTCAAAGTAAGCACTCTATTTTCATTCTAAAGCCCTGCAGTTGCTCGTATAAGTAAGCACTAATAAACTAAAGCACTACACCCTCTTATACTCCCTTTAAGTACTTGGCTCCCTATTGGTCATTTTTGATCAGTCAAAAAGTAGTTCCTTATACTATTCTGGCATGTCCAAAAGTCAGTTTTGGGTTTACTCTCCAGTCCAGCTGGTGAATCTGGGAATCTTGAGGCAATGTTACAACTGCCTTATGTACACAGACCATCCTCTCCTCCTCCCAACAAGCTCAAATATATGTGAGAGATGCAACTATATAGCCAAACTGGAGGCTGAGCTCTCTCAACCCAGTACTGGCGCAGTCAGTCAGGAGGAGAAGGTAACCACACACACCACAAATCCAGTCTCACATAGACCTATCACAACAGAAAACCAAACACATAAACACACAAAAACATACTCGGAGGCTCTAAATAAAAATCTGCCCAAGCAGTAGAGACCTCCAAAGCAGACATCCAAGCAACCGCTACCCCACAACAATACCCACGTATCACATAGTTCACAAAGTCAGTGTGCCACACAGTCACAGCACTTAAAGCTAAACAACACACCTAATACACTTGTAATAGGTGACTCTATTGTCAGACAGACTGACGTCCCACTCACCAGGCTGAACAAGGAGAAGGTCACTGTAAGCTGCCTGTCGGGTGCCAGGATCCGCCACATAACACAAGCACTCAGGTCACTCCAAAGCAAGTACAAATATGACTCCGTCATTGTCCATGCTGGTGTGAATGACCTGAGCTGTACCTTCCTGGACTACATGAAAAGAGACATAGAGGAGCTCTCTGATCATGTAGCCCAGGCTGGTATGACCCTGACCTTGAGTAGCATCTTACCCTCACCAAGAATGATGCCACAGTATAAAGACAAAATGATCAATTTTAACAATTGGCTAAAGTATTGGTGTCATTCAAAGGGGATCCAGTGTCTGTCAGCCTGGGATGACATGCTCAACAAGCCACGTTGCTTCGCTAGGGACGTCTTGCACCTGTCACCCCTAGGCTTTCGAATACTGGCTAAGGCTCTTGCCACCCCTATAGTGCCTTTTTTAGGCAAGGCTCAAAAGACAAACCCACCTCCATAGACAACACAAAGAAAAAGAAACTAAGGGTAATGCTGCTCAATGCCAGAAGTCTAAACCTCAAGATGCATGCACTCGAGGCTCTCCTCAGTATGGAGAATATCGATATCTGTGCAGTAACAGAAACCTGGTTCAAGGCTCCTGAGAGCACCCCAGCATTACCAGGTTATACCTCATACCATGCTTTTCAGCCCCAAAACTCGGATCGAACTACAAAAGGAGGGGGAGTATCCATATTCATCAAAGATACCCACACCTCCAGGTTAGTGGCGCTGCATGAAGCATCGGAGACCATCCATGTGCAACTAACAGTGGGCAAAACTGCCTTTCAGTTTGTAGCCTGCTACAGACCACCCTCCCAAACTCAGGAACCCCACTAGGCTTTCCTGAGAACACTGGAGAATATGAAGGTCTCTCCAAACACCATTATATTGGGTGACTTCAACTACCCAAACATAGACTGGGAGCACTACTCAAGCCCCAGCACCCTCGCCCAATGGTTCCTAGAATTTATAAACTTAAATGCTATGGAACAACTGGTCACCACTCCTACAAGAGGGGAAAACATATTGGACCTGATCATCACCAACATGGGGACTCTATGTTCCATACCAGAGGTATACCCCTCATTGGTAAGATCTGACCATAAATTAATCTCACTGGACATCCATATTCCCGTCCCCACACCCAGCCAAGGAAACCATGGTGAAGAACTTCTCAAAAGCAAACTTCACACTTCTCAAAACCGAGGTGGAATCCTTCAAAGCCCCCGGGCCAGTGGAAAATATGGCCCAAACCGCAGAATCCTTTACAAACGCTTTCTATGGACACCTACAGGAATGCATGGATCGTGCTATCCCAAATAAAACCAAGACTCATTCCTCCAAAGGCAGGAGACCTGTCTGGTAGACCCAAGCCATAAATAAGCTATACAACAGAAGGAGGAAGCTACTACATGATAGAGCAAAATCCCAAAAAGGGAAGGCATCTCTGATCAGTACTAGCAAGAAACTACGATCCCTCATAAAATCATCTAAGGCCAGCTTCGAAAGAAAAATTGCACAAGATGCTAAAGATAATCACAAGGCCTTCTTTAGTTATGTCAGGAACCAGGGTGGCAACTCCCAGATATGCTCTGAGTTAGTTCAAAATGACAAAAAAATACACTGAACCCACAGACATTGCCAACATCCTGACAGACAGGTTCAGTGCAAACTTCTCCTCCCCTTCCCCTCAAAAGAGCAAATGTCTATCCCAACAGAGTGCAGCCTCCCTGACATCACAGATGCACAGGTGAGAGCTGCCCTCTCCAAAGCAAAAAACACAGCATCAATGGGATTGGACGGTGTTTCGGGCTATGTCTTACACGAACTCCAAGAAGAACTGAACCCTCACATAAAGTCACTGTTCAATCTCAGCCTTACTACAGGATATGTACCCAAGGAATGGCGTACAGCAACAGTAGTCCCACTCCACAAAGGTGGTGTCTACGACCCGGAAACTATCGCCCTATAAGCCTGACTAGCCTGGTCTGCAAAGCTATGGAGTGTATCATCATGAAACTCATAAACAAAGACATTGGGAACCTCCAAACACTGGATCCTATCCAATTCGGCTTTGTTAAGGGCAGATCTTGCCTCTTGAACCTGGTCGACTTCTTTGAAACAGTCAACAAGGCCATAGATGAAGGGAAGGTAGTCCACACAGCCTACCTGGACCTCGCAAAAGCCTTTGACACAATACCCCACTCGAGCATCATAAATAAGCTCACCATCTTAAATATCAACCCCTAAGTCAGAAGATGGGTTGCAAACTGACTCAGGGATAGAACTCACATGGTCAGAATTGCAGGTGCCATGTCAAACTTAAAACCAGTTACAAGTGGCGTCCCACAAGGCTCAGTCCTGGGACCTCTCTTGTTCGGTATATATTTCTCTGAGGTACAGGCTAACATGGGAGGACTATGGCTGACCAAGTTCGCAGATGACTGCAAACTGGGTGCCATAATCGATTCACCGACTGACACAAGCATTCTCCAAAAGGGTCTCACAGAGACGGATAACTGGTGGCAGAGCCATGGCCTAAAGCTAAATGCCAAAAAGTGCATAGTCATTCCCTTTGGGAAAAACAAAGTGCCCACAAATTACCACATAAGTGGTAATCCATTAAGTACGGAAGAAGTAATTAGGGATTTGGGGACCCAAGTAGATAGCAATCTCTCCTTTGACAATCACGTTGCCAAAGTGGTTAGAAAGACCTTCTATATAGCCCACCTTATCATGAAAGGGTTCACATCTAGATCAAGAGAGGTCATTGTGCCCCTCTACTCATCAGGCCCATAATTGAATACAATGCCCCATTTGGGATGTACCTTACCCGACACCTGCAGCAACTGGAAAGACCCCAAAAGTACCTCACCAAGAGGATCAAGGGACTCAGACAGATGCCCTACGCAGTTAGGCTAAAGAAACTCCAGCTCTACTCAGTTGCTTACCGCCTACTCAGAGGCGATCTGTGCCTGACCTATAAAGCCATGTCCAACCCAGAATTAATGGACATGCTCCACCTCAGGAAATCCAAATCCCTTCGAGCTACACGCTCCAGGGACTTAAACCTCAGCACAGAAATAAATAGGACATGCTGGAGGGACAGATTCATATCCCAGAGGCTCCCCTCACTCTGGATCAAAATCCCAATCCATGTTAGGCAGAGTCCCTCAATGACCCTCTTCAAGAGAAATCTTGACGAGTGGATGGGAGATCTTAGGTTTACCCCTGGGATCTCTTCTGTGTGCCTACTAGACAGAGGCACAATAAACTAACCTCAAAAGGGCTATCTTCTGTGACCTACTATACAGAGGCACAGTCAACTAATCTACAAGGGTGGTGAAAGCCAAACACACTCTGGCTGGGCTTATAAATGCCCTAGGGCAGATAGCCTAGTATCATCCTATGAACCTATGAACCTATGAATAATGTGATCAATACAGTCACTGAGACTTGCATCTTTTTTATTGTTTTTTTAGTTCCTTACAACTGATCATCAGTTGCTGATAGAACTTTTCCTCATCCATTAGGTCTACTGAAGCTCCTTGACAGGCCCGGCCTAACTTTGAACGATGTTTAGGGGTGGTGAGGAGATCAAGACTACTTGAGGCAGTGTCACACTACCATTGCTGTTTTTTTTTTTTTTTTGTTTAAGACATAGTCCTGCCCACTTGTACATTTATGCTACTCAAAGAGGTAGAGTGCAATGGACTTGCAGTGCATTATTTAAGCTTCTGTGTGCTACTCAGCTAAAGCCCTGTCCCCCACCCATATAGATTAGGTTTAGATTAGGTTAGTATTAGGCTAACTGCCCTTGCGAGCCATTTTAAGCCTAGCCAATTATCCCCTGTGAGATTCAAACCCTGTACCTTGTGTTTGTAAGGCAAACACCTTAACCATTAGGCCACCCTCCCAACCCTAAAGAGCAATCCCTGTGCAATCTTGGCTTGCACCAAGGACTGACCATGAAGGTTGTCTAAATGCATGCCCTCTCTCTCCATGATGGGCACAGCCATCCTCCCAGCTTCACCCTCAAGCACCAAAGCTAGGTATCAAACTTGAATTAGCTGGGCTACAGGCAGGTCTTTATTTCACTACACCAACAGTGAGGCCCCAATTATTGTTTTTTTTTTCTTTGTCTTTTGCATGACAAAAGATTAAAAGCACAAACCTGCCAGACTAGACAAATTAAGGATTAATAGTAGGACACTTTTAAAATGTTCCCAGTTCTCTATGCTGCATCAAAAAGCAGGACCATTCTTGTTGCTTTACAGGATGCATGCTTCAAGGGATAGACTATTCCAAACTCTTCCTGTCCTTTGGTAAAAGCAATCATCCCAGCTTTTTGTATTAATCTGCAGTATATCAACCAATAAACCCATTATTCCTTGTACTATAATTTTGACTAGTAAAAATAATTCCTAGCATTGCACAAAAAGCCTCATCTTTAGAGTATTTATTAATACATACCCCAATATGAATCTGTAACCAACTAAACACAGAATTTTCAGTTTGTCCCTTTTAGAGTACTGATTTAAGCTCCTAATAGACCTTATAAATTAATTCCAGTCACTTTGGGGAACCCTTCCTCACAAAAATGTATTTATTTATTATTTACTGTTATGTATATTTATATCTATTTAAAAAAGAGAGAGAACAGAGAGTTTCCTTTGTGATATCCTTTCTGTGTTTTTATATATCTTGTTTATTTATTTAAAAATAAAAAGGTGTTTTTACTTTTAGTATAGGCAGCAGTTCTAGCTCTTTAAGAAATCCAGTATTCTGTTCTACCATTTGTTTTCTAAGTAGGACTGTTATATTTAGCCTTGGCTAGATGGGAGCTAATTTGGTCTTAAAATGTATTGTGTATACAAACTTTTTTATTGAGTTACTAGACTTATTGTGTGGGGTAGTGTTTTTACATGGACATTGTCTCTATCTGTAGTGCTTTTATTGACTGGGAAAACTTACCTGACATTTATTCTGACTAGTTTGTTTTACTGTGAAATACTGAGAGGATTTTACGTTGCAGCTTGTGCATTTTTTAAAAATATGTACTGTTTGTGCTTACACAGTGAAAACTTATTAGACATTATTCTATATCAGACTGTCTTTAATATTAAGGGAGTTTTGGACACATATTTGTCTACTGACTCCCTTTTATGGAAAATGTACTGCTTGTGTGAAAGATGTGACAACTTACCTGCTATTTACTGTTGTTAATCTACATTTACTTCTGTAAGGTTCTGACATGGTTTGATGTACTGTGAGTGCATTTACTGAGTATATACTGCTTGTGTTCATGCTGTGACAACTTACCTGCCATTTTCTCATGTTAGCCTATTTTTAATATATGGTTTTCTGACAGGAATTATATGGTCTGCTTGTTCATTGTGGTATATGTGTGTCATGTGTGCATGTGGTGCCAATGTACCTGCTGTTATTCCTGCCAGACAAATATATTACATCTTAGGGGTTCTGACATTATTCTATGTATTGTCCACATATTTACAGGGTATATACTGTTTATGTTCACACTATGACACCTTAACCTGCTAATGTTCATCATACTGATCACTGCTACAGAAGCATAAGCTATATAGGTTATATCCTCACAAGTATATAACAGCTGGCTAGCTTCCAAAGTTTTAGGGCACCTTCCATGCACCCAAACCATCTGGCATCTCAAGCTGAGCTGACTAAAAGACAAGTTTGGGCATGAAGCCCTTCAGAGCATCCCTGCCATTGAAGAGTACACTCTTCTGTGGGCTTTCAAGGATTGACCATTGGCTAGTGCTGTTCCTTTGCTGGGCAGATCAGTACCCTTTGGAGAAAAATCGTTCACTATAAAAATTGTTGTTTTACTATACTTTCCAGTTTAAAAAGTTATTTGTAAGTTAGTCGGGTATGTTTTAACTGAGTGTCACAAGACTTAACATACCTTTACACAGGAGACCTCTTTTTTCTTCTCAGTTAAAAAAAGTTGTTCAAAGCAATTGAAAACCAATTTTTTCTGTGGAGAAAATGTGTTTATTTAACTTTTAGACACTGAAAAGGTGTTTTAAAGTGCTTTTTACTGTGTTTTTGTGTGAAAAAAGTGACTTAAAGACATTTGATTTTTACCAGATTTTCCTGCTTCTCTTTTCCAGGAAAGAGGCATAATTTTTGGCCTGACCATTTAGCAAACCACAGGTCTCATGATACATCCTTTTCCAGCCATGAAAAGAAAAAGTTAAGCAAACAGTCATTACCACCACCGCAGCCAAGCAATTTGTTTCTAACACAGGTGAATGACTCTGCTGTGGCCATAGCTTGTTCCTCATTTCACTTTTCTTTTACCCTGGGTCCCTCTGGTGCAACACCTACAGTCACTATGGACAGGGGTTAGTCACATCCTCTGTGGCTGTTGGAGTCCCCTCACTGGGCAAAGAAGAGCCACTCTTGTCAGTCCTGAGAGAGGGAGCAGGGTAGGCTTCCTTGTTTAGTCAGAATTTTGTGCCCATGTTCTGCCCATCCCTGGGGAAGCTACTTCTGCCATTAATAATACTGTTGGTCCAATTTTTCCTGTCAAGAAGAAACAAATTAAACATGTATCTACTGTTCCTCAAACTTCATTAGATCAGAGTAGTTTACTGGATATAAAATGCAAAAATCAAACCAACATGTTCCACAGCAAGGCAGTCCTTATTAAAAATCCACAAGGTAAAATAAATGCTAATTATGTAAAGTAATAAATGCTAGTTATGTAAAGAATCTCCATGGCAATACCCAGATTTGATCTGAGCTACTGCACAATGGTACCTCCTATACCGAACCAACAGATATTGCCAATATACTGGCTGACAGATTCAGTGCCAACTTTACCCCTCTCCCCCCAAAGGACCAATCGCAATACCAGTAGATTGTTGGGCACCCAGTATTACTGCTGTACAGGTTAAAACAGCACTGTCCAATGCCAGGAATACAGCTTCTATGGGACCTGACAATATCCCTGGCTGTGTTCTACATGAACTACAGAGTGAACTGGCTCCTCACCTGTGTGCCCTGTTCAATCACAGCCTCACCTCAGGCTTTGTCCCTACTGAATGATGCACTGCTATAGTCATCCCTCTCCACAAAAGAGGAGTGACTACAGACCCTGCGAACTATCGCCCCATTAGCTTGATGAGTCTGATATGCAAAGCTATGGAACCCATCATCATGGACCTAATAAACAAGGATATAGTTTATTTCCAAACTCTGGATCCCACACAGTTTGGTTTTGTGAAGGGTAGATCATGCCTGCTCAACTTGGTAGACTTCTTTGAGTCAGTCACCAGAGCTGTGGATGAAGGCAAGGTGATTCATACAGCCTACCTTGATCTGGCCAAGGACTTTCATACCATTCCTCACTCAGGAATCATAGAAAAACTCACTAAGCTAGGCATCAACCCCTATATCACTAGGTGGGTTGCAAACTGGCTCACAGATAGAACCTACAGTGTGAAAGTAGCTGACTCCAATTCAGACTGCCGACCAGTCACGAGTGTAGTCCCACAGGGTTCGGTCCTGGGTCCTCTCCTGTTTGGCATCTACTTATCTGAAGTCCAAGCTAACACAAAGGGTCTCCAGCTGACAAAGTTCATAGACGATTGCAAGTTGGGAGCTGTTATTAACTCCCCAAATGATATTAACATCCTACAGAATGGCCTCACTGAGAGCAATGACTGGTGTCAGAACCATGACCTTAAGCTCAATGCCAAAAAATGTGTTGTCATCCCCTTTGGGAAAAACCCAGTTCCCATAAATTACCACATTGATGGTAGTACACTGAACACAGAAGGTGTTATAAGAGATCTGGGAACACAGGTTGACAGCAATCTCTCTTTTGACCACCACATTGCCACTGTGGTCAGAAAGTCCTTCTATGTGGCAAATCTCACTACTAAGGGTTTTGCATCCAGGAAGAAAGAGGTCATTGTCTCCCTCTACTCTTCCCTCATTAGGTCAGTCATCAAGTACAATGCCCCATTTGGCATGTACCTCACTAGACACCTGCAACAACTGGAGAGGCCGCAAAAGTACCTCACAAAGAGGATTCTTAGGCCTTAAATACTTGTCCTATATGCACAGACTTAAAAAAACTCCAACTATTCTCTGTCTCATATCGCCTACTTAGAGGTGATCTCTGCTTGCCATACAAAGCCATGTCTGATCCAGCTCTGTTAGAAATGCTACATCTAAAGAAATCCCAATCCCTCCGCACCACACATTCCAGAGACCTCGACCTCATTACCACAATCAACAGAACATGCTGTTGGGACAGGTTCATAACCCAGAGACTGCCCATGCTATAGAACAGACTTCCCATACATGTCAAAAGGAGCACCTCACTGGTCCTCTTCAGGAGAAACCTTGATGAGTGGATGGGAAATAGCAAATTCACCCTGGGGATCACTCCAGTGGCTCTACTCAACAGAGGCACTGGGAACTAAGGTGAGGTGGCATGATGTTAGGGTAATCCTATGTGCTAGGTTTGTAAAGGCTCCAGAGCCGTTAGCCTAGTACATACCTATGTGGATTTTTAATACAGGACTGCCTTACTGTGGAAGACGGTTTGATTTTTGCATTTTGTTTGGGATTGCCTCATCATTTTTGCTACTAGAGGGTGCATTTCTGATTTTTAGTTTACTGGATATGGCGTAGGGTTTAATTCAGACATTTGAACCTTCTTACATGGTGGTTGCAGGTAAATGAAAAAAAAGATGGATGCTTCTTTTCCCGAACAGATTCAAGATTCTGAATCTGGACAGGAAGATGAAGGGTCAGATATAGCCTTTCCTCAGTTTTTCTGATTCAGACACAAAACAGAGGTCAGTTTCTGAGTCTCCCTGTGGGGGCATACCTCTCAACTGTCCAGACTTTCACAGAATGTCAAGATTTTTGCCTCATATTTTTGGACTATTCCTCATAAAATTTGTAGTTTTCTAGCAAATTACTGGGATGATCTGAGGACTGAAGTCACTAAATAATGAGATATATTTGAGTTTCAGACTTTATATCCTTCAGAAAATGCATGCTAATGTTGTTGTTGTTGTTGTGTCTTTCAGCCTTTCTCGGTTAGGGGTCGCCACAGCGGAACTCTGGTCCACTAATGATTGGCAATAGATTTTTACATGCTGGCTTGCCGGGCCTAATGCACAACCTTCACCAAAGGAACGCCCATTCACGCATGTCGCCACACAGAAGTCGCTCTAACTAAGAATCAAATGGGCAACGTCTAACTGTGAGGCGACAAGGCTACCGCAGCACCACCACCACAGCTAATACAAATCCTTATATTGTAGCAACTCTCTAAGTTTATAAAAACAATATTTAATATGTGTCCCTATTTTTGGGCCTTTGTCCCCCCATTATGTCAGACTTTGTCCAGAGTTCTTGTGCTAAGAGGTTGGTAGGTATGTGTGTGTGGGAGTCTCTTTTCCCTAAGACTATTTTCATAATGTGATAATGGTTTCAGTGTGAGAACACTTGAGGTTTCTCAGTCCCTCAAAAAATACTATTGAGTTGCTACAGAAAGAATTTGCAGAACCTTCACTCATTCCTTCAATTCTGCCAGCTATGGTGGTTGTGTGTGTCACTGCCTGCAGTTTTCCTCATAGTCAGCAGTCTTCCCTAAAAATGCAGATAGAATGTATATAGTTCTTCAGACTTAGCTTTTCTACACACTTTCCAAAATCCCAGCAGCTACAGCCTTAGCTAATCCTACTGCTGCTTAATATTTGGTTAATCCCAGTCCTACTCATGCTGACAAGGATGTGGAGATTTATTGAAAAGTATGGGGAAAAGGGTATGCTTCTGCACCTTTTATTTTCAGAATTTTGAAATTTCAGGCTAATATGGTAAAGTATATACTGATTAATTGTGAAAATATGAGGAATGCTTTGTAGTTTCTTCTTGTGAGGAAATATCAGCTTTAAATACTTTGTGTTCTTCCACTGTATAAGTCACTACTCATTGTTTGCAGTGTGTGCATGACTCAGTTGGTACTTCTTCCAGGGCTATGGCCACTGGTACTGTTTTGAGGAGGTCTGCCTGGCTGAATTCTCAGAACCTCCCACATGAAATGAAAAATGAGGTTTTAAAGTCTCCTTTGGATAGAAATTTAGTTTTTGGTTCCTGTGCTGTAGAGGTTATCAAAAAGTGTGATGAGAGGGGTAAATTGATACACGGAATCTCTAAGATTTTTTTAGCCCTCATTTTCCAGATTTCTAAGGGATTTTAATCACTCATCCAATTTTGGCAAAAAAATAAAATAAGAATTCTCAACAAAATGTTGGTAAACAGACATTTAAGAAGAACTGGCGGGGGGGGGGGGTTCTGGAAAGAATTCAGGAACTCCCCAAAACTCAAGGGCAGTCCAACAAGTCAGAATGACAATTTAAGTAAACATGTTCTCATTCTCCCATCCTGGCAGTCCCTTCTCCCATCAGAAAGTCTGAATCTCCACTTTTCTCTTTGGTAACAAATTGTTTCAGACAAATGAGTTCTAAAGAGCATTCATCAAGGGTACAGATGGCAGTGGGCAGACAATTTTATTTCTCCTTGTACGTTAACACATGCTGTCCCCAGGGAGTGAGAGAACCAGTTCTTCATTTCCAGGTTGGGAAATGTTTTTATTCAGGAGTGTTTTTTATGCCAGAAAAGAAAGAAAATGCTTGCAGACCAGTTTGTGGAGTCTTCTTTCCTAAACCTGTTTATGATTGTGCTCAGGTTTAAAAAGATATCACTTTACAACCTGTTACCCCTTCTTCCTCATTCAAGTTTCCTGGTAACACTAGATTTAAAAGATGCTTATCATCCCATCCCTATTCATCCAGACTTCAGGCATTTCTTAAGGTTTTGTGTGTTTGGATCATATTATCAATTCTCTGCCTTACCCTTTGGACTATCCACTGCACCAAGCATGTTCACAAAGTGCCAAGATCCAATTATAATCATTACAGGTAACAGAGTATTCATATTTTTCATACTTAGATGAATTGATTAACTTTGCAGAGCTTTTTTCAAAGTGTCAGGAATCTCTCAGTTAGGTGAGAGATCTCTTGCACAAGTTAGTGTTCCAAGAGAACATTCAAAAGTATTTTTTGACTCCTTCTAACAGAATTGTGTTACTGGAGTGTCAACTAGACATCTCAGTTCAAAGAGCTTTTCTTCTTTCTATATTTAGATCCATTTCTTTCTACCCAAATTTTGGTCACTGCAAGGGAATACTTTAGGATTCTGGGCCTCATAACATTTATGATTCTCATGATACCCATAGCAAGACTCCACATAAGAAAGATAAAATGGTATCTGAAGTCTCTTTGGTCCCAGCATCAACATCCTTTGTCCTTTCTAATCCCAGTGCTGGGATTTGTCAGAAGAGAGATCACTTGGTGGAGACAGCAAATTTCCCTAATCCAGGTTCATAGGTTCATAGGTTCATAGGTTTATACTAGGCTATCTGCCCTAAGGCATTTATAAGCCTAGCCCAAATTATTGTGGCTTACGCCACCCCTTATATGAAAAAATACTGTGCCCATTAGTTTGTTGTGCCTCTGTCCAGCAGTGACCCAGAGATGATTCCCGAGGTAAACCTATGATCTCCCATCCACAGGTCTAGATTTCTCTTGAACAGAGTCAGCGAGGTGCTCTGCCTCACATGGACCGGGATTTTATTCCACAGCATAGGAGTCTCTGGAGTGATAAATCTATCCCTCCAGCACGTCCTATTTATATCCGTGCTAAGGTTTAAGTCGCTTGCTCTAGTGGTTTTGGTGGATTTGGATTTTTTGAGGTGGAGCATGTCCATTAATTCCGGGTTGGACATGGCCTTGTATGTCAGGCACATGTCACCTCTGAGCAGGCGGTATGCGACTGAATAGAGCTGGAGTTTCTTCAATCTGGCATATGACAGATTTTGGAGTCCCTTTATCCTTTTGGTGAGGAACTTTTGGGGTCTCTCCAATTGCTGCAGATGTCGGGTGAGATACATCCCGAATGGGGCATTGTACTCGATCATTGGTCTGATAAGTGAAGAGTACAGGGGAACAATGACCTCACTAGATCTGGATGTGAATCCCTTCATGATCAGGTGGGCAATGTAGAAGGTCTTTCTAACCACTTTAGCAATGTGAGTGTCAAAGAAAGGCCACTGTCAACCTGGGTCCCCAGGTCCCTGATAACCTCTTCTGTGCTTAGTGGATTGCCACCTATATGGTAGCTTGGGGTTACCTTGTTTTTCCCGAAGGGTATGACTATACATTTTTGGCGTTTAACTTCAGGCCATGGCTCTGGCACCAGCTATCTGTTTCAGTGAGTCCCTTCTGAAGGATATCCGTGTCCGATGCACTTTCCACTATGGCGCCCAGTTTGCAGTCATCTGCAAACTTTGTAAGCCAAAGTCCTCCCATGTTGGCCTGTACTTCTGAAGTAGATGCCAAACAATAGGGGCCAAGGACCGAGCCCTGTGGGACACCACTTGTGACCGGCTTGGAGTCTGACACAGGCGCCAGCAACTCTAACCCTGTGGGTTCTGTCCTTAAGCCAGTTTGCAACCCATCTTGTGACATATGGGTTTACATTTAAGCTGGTAAGTTTTTCTACAATACCCCAGTGGGGTATTGTGTCGAAAGCCTTTGCAAGGTCAAGGTAGGCTGTATGGACTGCCTTTCCTCATCAATGGCCTTGGTGACTATTTCAAGAAGTCGACCAAGTTCAAAAGGCATGATCTTCCCTTGACAAAGCTAAACTGGGTCGGGTCCAATGTCTGCAAGTCCCCCATAACTTTGTTTATTAGCTCCCTTATGATCCTCTCCCTAGCCTTTCAGACTAGACCTGTTAAGCTTATGGGGGTAATTACCAGGGTCCGTGAGAGGCACCTTTGTGGAGTGGGACCACAGTTGCCGTCACGCCACTCCTTGGGCACGTATCCTGTGGTAAGGCTGAGATTAAACAGCTGCCTTATGTGCGGGTTTAATTCCTCATTTAGCTCGTGGTAGCACACAGCCGGGGACACCATCCGTCCCATTGATGCTGTGTTTTTAGCTTTAGAGAGAGCAGCTTTCACCTGCGCATTTGAGATGTCCGGGAGGCTACACTCGGCTGGGATAGTTATCTCTCCTTTAGGGGAGAGGGGTGAAGTTTGCACTGAACCTGTCTGCCAGTATGTTGGCAATGTCTGTGGGTTCAGTGATTTTTGTATCATTTTGGACTAATTCTGAGCATATCTGTGAGTTTCCACCCAGGTTCCTAACATAGCTGAAAAAGGCCTTATGATTGTCCTTTGAATCCATGGCAATTTTTCTCTCAAAATTGGCCTTAGTTGATTTTATGAGTGCTCGTATTTTTTACTAATAATGATCAGGGGTGACTTCCCTTTTATGGATTTTGTTCTATCATGTAATAGCTTTCTCCTCTTATTGTAAAGTTTGTTAATGGCTGGGGTCCACCAGACTGGACGTTTGCCCTTTGTGGAAAGAGTCTTGGTTTTATTTGGGATTGCCTGATCCATGCAGTCCTGGAGGTGTTCATAGAAGGCATTTGTAAGGGCTTCCGCAGCTTGGGTTGTGGTTTCCTCTGACTCAGGGGCCTTGAAGGATACCACACCAGTCTTGAGTAGTGTGAAGTTTGCTTTAGAGAAGTTCTTCACTATGGTCTTTTTGTTTGGGGTGGGGCGGGATGTGGATTTCCAGTGAGATTAGTTTATGATCAGATCTCACCAATGAGGGATATACTTCGGTGTGGAGCATTTTGTCCCCATGTTTGTGACAATGAGATCTAGTATATTTTCTCCTCCCGTGGGAACAGTGACTAGCTGTTCCATGGCATTTGAATTTATGAACTCCAGGAACCGTTGGGCTAGAAAGTTAGGGCTTGAGTAATGTTCCCAGTCTATATTCAAGCAGAAGTTGAAGTCACCCAATATGATGGTGTTTGGAGATACATTTATACCCTCCAGTGTCTTCAGGAAGGCTGTGTGGGGTTCCTGAGTTTGAGAGGGTGGCCTGTAGCATGCTACAATTTGTAGAGCAGTTTTGCTATGGTTAGTTGCACCTGGATGGTTTCAAGCTTCATGCGTTGCCACCAACCTGGAGGTGTGAGTATCCTTTATGAATATGGATACACCCCTCCTTTTGTGGAGTGGTCCGGGTTTTGGGGCCGAACGCATGATATGAGGTAAAACCTAATAGTGCCGGGTGCTCTCAGGAGCCTTGAACCAGGTTTCAGTTACAGCACAGACATCGATGTTCTCCATACTGAGAAGGGCCTCGAGTGCGTGCATTTTGAGATTTAGACTTCTGGCATTGAGCAGCATTACCCTCAATTTCTTCCCATTTTTGTTTTCTAGGGTGGTAGGTTTAGAATTTGAGCCTTGCCTAAAAAGGCACTATGGGGTGGCAAGAGCCTTAGCCAATATCCGGAATCCCAGGTGACAGGTGCAAGCCGTCCCTTGCGACAACGTGGCTTGTCAAGCATGTCATCCCAGGCAGACAGACACTGGATCCCCTTTGAATGACACCAGACATTAAGCCAATTGTTAAAGCTGATCATCTTGTCTCTATATTGTGGCATCATTCTTGGTGAAGGAAGGATACTGCTCAGGGTTAGGGTCATACCTGCCTGGGCTACATAATCAGAGAGCTCCTCTATGTCTCTTTCATGCAGTCCAGGGAGGTACGTCTCAGGTCGTTCACACCAGCATGGACAATGACTGTGTCATATTTGTACTTGCTGTGGAGTGACCCGAGTGCTTGTGTTATGTGGCGGATTCTAGCCCGATAGGCAGCTTACTGTGACCCTCTCCTTGTTCAGCCTGGTGAGTGGGACGTCAGTGTGTCTGACTATGGAGTCACCTATGACAAGTATGTTTGGTGTTGTATTTGGCCTTAAGGGCTGTGACTGCTTTGCACACTGCTTTTGTGATTTATGTGTTGCTTGTGGGGTGTCTTGAGGTAGCAGTTGTTTGGGTGTCTGCTTTGGAGGCCTCTGCTGTTTAGGTAAATTTTACTCAGAGCCTCGAGTATGTCTTTGTGTGTTTATGTGTTTGATTCAGTGGAGTGGTAGCATTATGTGAGGCTGGTTTTGTGGTGTGTGTAGTTGCCTTCTCCTCCTGTCTGGTCTTGCCAGTCCTGAGTTGAGAGAGCTCAGCCTCCAGTTTGGCTAAATAGCTGCATCTCTCAAGTATTTGTGTTATGTGGGAGGAGGAGAGGGTTGTCTGTGTACATGAGGCAGTTATAACATTGCCTCAAGATTCCCAGATTCACCAGCTGGACCGAGAGGAGATTGACAACTGACCTTTGGACATGCTAGAATAATATTGGGAAATCCTTAATTGAAAACAAGGGCCAGTGGGGAGTGAGGGTGTAGTGCTTTTAATTTTTAGTGCTGACTTATATAATTGCTTTAGTGAGCAAGTGCCAGGTAACTTGAGTGCAATGTGTTACAAGTAACTAAATGCAAAAACGACAAACAGTAACTTTCTTTCAAGTGAAACAAGGAAATAAGTACAGTAAGCAATGCAGATATCACTAGTGATCCACAGAAGCGCTGAGAAGTTGCGTATTAGGTGAATTAGCTTCCAGGGAAATAACAAGCAAACAAACAACAAGCATATAAACAAAGCTAGATTCAGTAGGTCTCCCCTTCACCCTTCATGCTTCAAAGCAGTCAGTCATAACAAATGTCTCAGACTTTGCTTGGGAAGGGATAAAAGTGCAGGATGTGTGGGACACCAAAAACAGGTGGAAACACATAAATATAAATGCAGTGCTTGCCCTGATCAAGGCACTCAACTCTCTGAATTATCTTTGGTCCTCTGGACCTCTTCAAATAGTTACAAACAATATCACAGTCATGTGGTAAATCAACAAGCGAGGAAGAGATCCAGGTCATACTACCCTTTGTAGACTAACCATGTTAGCTTTGGATATAGCTTCACAGGACAGTCTCAGTCTGCAGTCATCCTTCATTCCATCAGAGCAAAATGTTGTAGCAGACAAGCTGAGGAGGACAAGGGCATACCTTCATGAATGGAAATTAGATCGAGGGTCTTCCAAGATTTGATCCATCTGTGGGGAATCTGTAGATCTATTTGCCTTCTCTCTTAAGAATTAGCTGGCAAGATTCTGCACCAGGACTTTATGCGATACGACCTGGAAGACAGTTAAATTGTCCTGTCCAAGATCATAATCTTCCTGTATACTTTTTTACCCTTTCCACTGATATCCAGGCTACTACTGAAGAATCAAAGGAAATCCCCCAAAATCATTGCCATGACTTCTTTCTGGCCCAGGCAGCAGTGGTTCTCCCTTATTTTGGAAATTTATTTATTTATTTTCAGTTTGATTACCGGGGAAGTCCACTGGGCCAGAACATGCCATTTGTGAGGCCCGGGGAGAACAGCTCCATAAGCAATACGATACAATAAAGGCTACATAATGTTAAAGGTAAAAATACATGTATAAAATTCATACAGTCAGGAAAAGCAAATGCATAAATGTACATCATAAACACAATTAAAGATAATAGAAAATAGAGTTTACAGGTATTTCTATTCAGAGCAGGAAGTTTCAACTGCCTGTAATATAAGGATCTGAGGTTACTTGATATTTACAATATTTACATACTTGGAGTCAAGGGAGAGAAATTGGTTAATCAGAGAATGTTAGCTTAAGTTTGTTTTAGGAGAATAGAAAATAATAGTTTGAGGGTAGAGTGGAGCAAGGAGAATAGAGAGCTCAATGGGGAAATTCCCTTGAATTTATGTAGTGTGAAAGCAGGAACATTTCCATTTAGATGACAGGTATGAGAAACGTTGGGTCTTGAAGGATTCTGAGTTTGGTGTAGTCCTAAGTGAAGGAGGGAGGGAGTTCCATTTCTTGCCTAGAGAGAAAGAGAGAAGGAGCTGGCCTGCAGGATGTTTAGGTTTGTGGATAGAGATTACATTCTGGTGTTCAGATCTCAGAGGTCTATTTGGGATGTATGGGGGAAGGATGTTTGTTAAGGCTGGGCATTTATCTGGGTAGAATATTAATTTGTGAGTGGTGGTTAGTTGGAGATAGTCTGGATGGTTAAAGAGTTCTAGCCAGTTCAGAGATTGTAGGGTAAGGCAGTGGTGAGTGGAGGTTTTGGATTTAGTTGCAAATTTAGAGATCTTATTATAGCACGTTTAGAGTTTAGAGGTGTTGGAAGAAGACAGGTTAGTTAGAAGAGGGGCTCCATATAATAAAGAAGGTAGAAGGTAGGTAGTTGCTAAGGTATGCCTAGAGGAGTTGGAGAGAAAGTGGTTGTTTCTATAGAGCATACCTAGCTTTTGGTGAGTTTTCTTTATGTTTTGTTGTATGTGGATATCGAATTTAAGGTGTTCGTCTATAGTAAAGCCAAGGAGTTTTGCTGAAGGGACCACGTCTATAGCAGTGTTGGTTTGGCTTAGGACTTTGAAAGCATTTTTGTCAAAAGAGAAAGCCCTGGAGGGGGGAAAAGAAGTATTTTAGATTTATTAGAGTTGAGGGAGAGATGGTTTTGGTGCATCCAGTTCTCAGTAGTGGAAAAAGCTATTTGGATTTTAGTCAGTAGTTCAGGAAGGTTAGAGGCGGTGCAGACTAAGGTAGAGTCATCAGCGTATTGGATAACTGTTGTGTCAGGGATGACAGTGTGAAGGTTATTTATGAAGATGTTGAAAAGCATGGGTCCAAGGATGGATCCCTGGGGAACGCCAGTGGGTGTTGGCAAGAAGGAGGAGGTAGAGTTCTTCCATCTGATGGCTTGAGATCTGTCTGATAGGTAACTGGAGAACCAGGATAGAGTATTAGGGGAGAGATGAAGGTTGGCGAGATGAAAGAGAAGTTGTTTATGGGAGATGGTGTCAAAAGCTTTAGAAAGATCTAGCAGTACTGTGGATACTAGTAGTCCAGAATCTTGGGCTCGATTGACTGTTTCTAAGAGGGATAGTAAGGCAGTAATGGTGCTGTGGCCAGGGCGGAAGCCATGTTGGGTGGGTGTTAGGAGGTGGTTCTGAGTTAAGAAAGGCATGAGTTGGAGGTGGACACATTTTTCTAGAATTTTTGATATTGGCGAGAGTAGGGCAATGGGGCGGAAACTGGAGATATTGGAGATTTTGCCTCCTTTTTGAAGAGGTAGAATGTAGGCTGAACGCCAAAGTTTGGGTACATATGACTCTTTTAAGGATCTGTTAATTAGGATACTGATTGGGAGAGCAATACCTTCAGCAGCACATTTGAGGAAGGAGGAAGGTATGTTGTCAGGGGCATTAGAGCATGGCTTTAGTTTGGATAAGAGCCTTTTTATAATTGAGGTTGAAACAGGTTTGAGCTGGAAATTAAGAGGACAGTTATTAGGGTTGTTGGGTGTTGAGGAAAGAGAGTTGGATGGATTATTGTTTGGGAAAGATTTGGTTAGCTTAGCTATGGATTCTGTAAAGAATGTGTTGAAATGAGAGCTTAGTTCTGTGTCAGTTATATTAGGGTCAGGGCAGGGATTGTTCCTGGACCCTGGATGGAGTAGAGAATTAACTGTTTTCCAGAATTGTTTTGGGTTCTTGTTAATGTTGGACTGAAGTTTATTGTAGTAGTTTTTTTTGTCCAAGGTGATACGTTTTTTTACTTGGTTGCAGAGTTGGCTGTATTGAAGTAAGGTAGAAGACATTTTATTTTACTGGTAAAGGTTCCAGGATTTGTTCCTGCAATGCATGATTTGTTTTGTTTCTTTGGACAGCCAAGGAGCAGAATTAGCTTTGACTCGTTTGTTTCTTGGAGGGGCCTGGGAGTTAAGAGTATGTAGGAAGATAGAGTTAAAGTGTTCTACAGCATTGTCAAGGGGAAGAGTATTTAGGATTTGCCAGTTAATTTGTTTAAAAGTGTTTGAGAAAATTGTGGGGTTGAAGTTGCTGAGATTACGAGTGTGGATGTAGTGGTGTTGATATTGGGTCGAGTTGGCTGAGCGATGAATGAAAGCAGGGAGATGGTCACTAAAGGTATCTGGGATAGTGCCAGAGAGAGTTATTTTGTTTAGATGGGAGACTAGGATCCAGTCAATGATGGATCCTGGGGGGTGATTTTTGTTAGGACGAGTGGTTGAGTGGATTACTTGGGCGAAGTTGTAGAGGTTAATGAATAGGGAGGGTGAAGGCGAGTTGATTTTATTCCAATCAATATTAACATCGCCTAGAATGTAGGTTTCGGATTTTATTTCAGTTGAGGCCCAGTAAAGGATATTTTCAAGGGTAGAAATGTTGTCACTTGGGGAGATATATAGGGAGATAATGCAGATATTCTTGTGTTTATTTAATCGTAGGAGACTAGCTGTTAGTTCAAAATTTGTGAATTGAGGAGTTGGGACTTGTAGAGGTATTAAGGAAAGAAGGTTAGAGTAGATTAGTGCAGAGTCTCCACCTTTTTTATGTAATCGGTCACTTCTGTGGATTTGGAAACCAGGAGGTAAGATTTCAGAGTCAGCAATATGGGGTTTTAGCCAGGTTTCAGAGATGGCTAAGATGTCAGGTTGGTTGTGGCAAATCCAAGCTTGTACTTGGTGTATTTTGTTATTAAGGCTCTGGGCATTGATAGTGAAGAACTTAAAGGTGTTACGAGAGGAAGCAGAAGAAGAAGTGGGAGGGGGGAAAGGTTGTGTGCAGTGGGAGAAGTAGGGGGTGGGGGGAAGGAGTTGTTAGTAGTGAGGCAAGGGCCAGGGTTGGGATGGATATCTCCAGATAAGGCTAGGTCATTACAGGGAATAACTTTTAGTCTTTTGGGTTTGTGTAGTAGGAAGTTGTTTGGGGCTAGCAGTAGTTTATGAGTGAAAGATTTTGTTGTGGTGGAGAAGTGTTTGGGATGGAATAGGTACAGTAGGTTAGGAGGAATAAGAGAGTAAGATATGTTGTAAAAGTGGGTGGATAGAAATGGTTGCAGGTGAGTACAATGGCTAAGCACAATTACTGCACGCTTCCTCAACAGAATGTAACTATTGACACAAGATCAGGGATGAGTGATACACCACATCCCCAATCAACTTCAACTGATTGCTTGGATGATAGGCTCTTAATTGTCTTTAGTCACCTGTTTACTGAGGACATGCAACAAAGACTAATGGAGACAAGAAAGCCTGCTACTAGAGATCATGTATTAGCAAATAGAAAAGGTTTTCTCATTGGTGCCGTCAACATAACTGGCATCCATTCATGGGTTCATAGGTGTTTACTAGGCTAACGACCACAAGGACATTTCTAAGCCTAGCCATGTATCCCAAATCTCTGACAAGTTCTGGTACCCTTGATAAGAACAAGCAGGGGCTTGGGAGGTGAAACATTTACAAACAGGGGCCTGGAAGAGGAACCATTTACAGGCTGCCTGTATCCATTAGAGACATAGGTGCCAAACCAGGGATGGATTTCCTGTTCCTCATCTAATTGTCCAAGTTACACTTGAATTGGGTTAGGCAGGAACTCTGCTTCACATGGATGGGAAGCCTGTTCTAGAGAAGTGGTAGTCTCTATGATACATACCTGTCTCTCTGGCAGGTCTTATTTCTATCACAGGCAAGGTTTAAGTCTTTAGAATGGGTAATTCTGGTGCTGTGCACTTTGCATATATGCAGGAGGTCCATCAGGGTGGGGTCTGATAATGCCTTTTATGCCAGGCATAGATCTACCCTCAACAGCCTGTAAGAAACAGAATATAGGGATAGGGCCTTGAGGCAGCCTGCATAGGACATGTTATTTACACCCTGCATTCTTTTAGTGAGGAACATCCGTGGATGTTCTTATTGTTGGATATGCCTGGTTAGGTATATACTGCAGGGGGCATTGTACGTAATGATAAGTCTGATGAATGCCCAATACAGTGGAACAATGACTTCCTTGGACCTAGATGCCATACCTTTGTTTACAAGTTGCATAACATAGAATAGTTTCCTCACTACTGTTAACACATGATGGTCAAAGGCTAGATTACTGTCTATGTGTGTCCCCAGTTCCTGACTACAGGGTCAACTCTTAGGGGTGTGTTGTCAATATGATAGTTAAAAGGGGTGGGTGACTTCCTGAAGGATGCTATTATGCATTTCTTGGTATTTAGTTTTAGTTCATGGCACAGATATTAGTTGTTTGTCTGTGCCAGCCCTTCTTGGAGAACATTGTGTCAGTGGGCAATTCAGTGAAAGCTTTTAATTTGCAATCATCTGCACATTTAGTCAGCCAGAGGCCACTGACATTGGCCTTTACTTCAGAGAAGTAAATGCCAAAAAGGAGTAGTCCCAGGACCAATCCCTGAGGGACTCCACTTGTGACTGGCCTCTTTGTAGAGATGAATTCCCCAGTTCTAAATTCCTGGGCCCTGTCTGTGGGCCAGATGGTTATCCACTGGGTAACATAAGTGTTCGTACCTAACCTCTTAAGTTTGTCAACGATGCCCGAGTAGGGGATTCTGTTACATGCCTTGGCCAGTTCAAGGTAGGCAGTGTGAACCATTTTGCCCTCATCCATTGCTTTGGTGAAGTCCACCTGGTTGAATAGGCATGACCTGCCCTTGATGAAGCCAAATTGGGTTGGGTCCAGAGTCTGGAGGTTTCCTATGTCATTATTGATCATTTCCATGATAATTCTTTCCACTGCTTTGGAGATGAGACTAGTGAGACTTATGGGTCTGTAGTTTCCAGGATCTGTAGATACCCTACCTTTGTGCAGAGGGATGACTGTTGCTATTCTCCATTCATGAAGCACAAAGCCTGTTTGGAAGCTACAGTTAAACAGCAATTCCAGAGGGTCTAGTAGATCATATTTAATGCTATTTTGAAGGTATCTTGGGATACTGTCTGGGCCCATTGATGCAGTGTTCTTGGCCTTAGAAAGAGCATTAAGGACCTGTTCCCTAGTGATAGCAGGAGGAGTTATATTTAATGGTATTTCCTGAGGGAAGGTTAATGGGGAGAAAGGGGTAAAGTTGGAGCTGAATTTGTCAGCCAGTATGTTTGCTATATCTTCTGGCTCAGCATAGGTGTTTCCTTTTACAATGAGCTCTGCACACAATTGTGCATTGCATTTGAGGTTGTGGACATAGCTATAGAAGGCTTTGTGGCTGTCCTTGGCCTGGGAGGCCAACTTTACCTTAATTGGCTTTGGTAAACTTTATTTGTCCTCTGAGCTGTTTGTTTAGTTTGATGAAATGCTTTTATCCTGCTGGGTGCTGCACCTCCTAATTTTTGACATAATTTTCTTCCTTCTGTTATACAGCCTATTAATGCTATGATTCCACAAGGGTGGCTTGTTTTTTGAGTTAGTTCTGTACTTCTTCCTAGTGGGTACAGTTGCCTCTATGCAGATATTAACATGCTTTTACATGGTTTCTGTGAACAGTTTTGCATAGGCAGAAGTGTTCTCAGGGTTTATGGGGGCTTGAAATTTTGCAGGTTCTCACTTAATAGCAAGAGGTTAGCCTTAGAGTAGTCAATGAATATTCCAGGTTTAGTTTGGGTTCCAACTTTTATTTTTACTTTAAAAGAGACCATTTTGTGGTCTGACCTTACCAGAGAAGACATTACACTAGGAGGTGTGCAGCACTCTCTTATTAGTGAGGATCAGATCCAGTATGGTTGCACTCTGTGTTGGTGAATTGACAATCTGATCCAGGAATCTCTATGCCTGTAGGTTTGGTATTGTATATGATTCCCAGTTAATAGTGGTGTAATTAAAGTTGCCCATGAATATGGTATTGGGTTGCACGGTTAGTGTTACCAATAAGTTTAAATACATGGTATGGGTTTCCTGGGTCATACAGGAGGGACTTATATCTTACGAGAAAGTAGTATGGGATTTTGCCTATGGTGATTTGAATGTTGAGAAGCTCAAGTGCACTGTCCTGTTTGACCAGCCTTGAGGTATATCTAGTTTTGATGTAAATCGAAACACCTCCACCTTTAATCCCTGTCTGTGTAGTAGCTGGTCTAAATGTGTGGAAAGCATTATAACCTTGTACTGTTGGTGTGCTCTCCACCACTTTAAACCATGTCTCAGTGACTCACAGACATCAGCATTCTCTAGGTTGAAGAGACCTTCTAGGGGAGTGGAGCTTTTTGTTTAGACTCCTAGCATTGAGCAGTAACACCTTTAAATTTTCTTGGTTTTGATTTGCTATGTTGGAAGTACTTTCAGTTTTGTATTGATTAAAAAGGCACTATGGGGAAGTCAGTGTTTTAGTTAATATTTGAACGCTTAGAGAGCAGAGGTGCAGACCATGCCTAGCAAAGCAGCGTGGTGTGTTGACCATCACGTTCCATATTGACAAATATTGCACCCCCTTAGAATGACACCAGAACCTAAGCCAAGTATTAAAGTCAGTCGTCTTTTGTACATATTGTGGAATTATCCTTGGAGAAGGTAAAATGTTACTCAGTGTTAGGCTCATACAACCTGGGGACACATATTCCAAGAAGTCCATGATGTCTGTCTTCATGTAGTCTAGGGAGGTACATCTCAGGTCATTTAAATCCACATGCATTATGACTGAGTCATACTGGTGCTTGTGGTTCAATGACCCAAGTGCTTGTGTAATGTAGTGGATCTTGGCCCCTGACAAGCAAATGACTGTGACTTTCTCCTTACTCAGCCTGGTAGAAGGATGTCAGTGTGTCTCATAAGGGAGTCTCCAATGACTAGAATGTTGGATTCTATGGTGACTTGCCATATGGGCTTATAAGTAGAGGCTCCATGAGATGTAATGGGTGTGTCATTTTGAAAGACTGCATTCGGGATTACTGAGGGTATTTGTTATGTGCACTTCATTTAGGAGGTCTTTAGGGTTTAGGAAGGTTACATTTAAGTGCCTCAGCATATGTGGGTCTCTGTGTCTGTTTTAAATTGTGTGTGATGGGTGCAGCTTGTGTACTATTGACAACCTTAATGACATTAAGAGTGCTTTTATGTGAGAGCTTTGCCTCCAGTGACATTGTGTAAACACATCTCTCACACACACATTATCAGTTTGTTTGAGTATTGGTTAGCTGTTCTCTGGTTTTACAATATTTGTGTAAGTTACCATCCTCTGGCCTTTCTTACTCCTCCATGAATGTTCATTTGTCAGCCATTTCAGCATGTCAGCCCATGGATCCTCCTCTTTCAGTGCATTCTCATATAAAATGTTTTTGAAAGGGATTTTGCATAAGAGGCCTCTTAGGAAATCAGTGGCTCCTACTTGGGATTTGAATTTTGTGTTAGAGAAGCTAACACTTGCTCCATTTGAACCAGCTAATCTGGCAAACTTGACATTCTTAATATGGAAAACTGATTTGCTGATTGCTCTGACCTCTGCAACAAGGCTATCTGAGTTGCAAGCTCTTAATGGTGAATCAGCCATCTCTCATTTTCTATATAGCTAGAGTTTCTTTGAGAGCTAATCCTTCTTTTATGCCTAAAGTGGAATCCAAGTTCACTTTAAGCCAAGCTATGCATCTCCTTGTTTCCTTTCCTGAAACTAAAAATGCTGAAGAAAGGAAACTCCATACCTTAGATGTCCACATACAACTTAGGTACTATCTTGACAGAACTAAATATTTCAACTCTTCAGATCAGTTATTAATTTTTTGTGAAGATAAGAAGAAAGGACAACCTGTATCAAAACAGACTACTTCCAAAACGTCATCTCAGGCTATTACCTTTGGGTATACTCATCATAACAAAATGCTTCCAGGCAGGGTCAAGGCCCAGTCTACCAAGGCCTTGGCTTCATCTATGGCTTTTTGGAAAGCGTTGGATTCTAGAAGTATTCTAGAAGCTGCTACATGATCCTCTGTGCATACTTTTACAAAGCACTGTAAGCTTAATTCCTTTTCTAGATCTAGATCAGGTTTTACTAGGACCATTCCTCAGGGACTCTTGGTCTCTTCTCCTTCCACCTCTCAAATACAGTTAGCTAGGGTACCCTACCCCATAGCTAAGGCTACTGCAGCAATAATCAGTATGATGAACATAGTACAGTTGTATAAATAAACTTAACATAACAGTAGATGTTCAAATGATTACTGCTGGAGTAGCCCCTCCCTACCCACATCCCCTTGTTTTTTCGATGTGCTTTTTATGCCAGGTTGTGGACTTCTATTTTTTTATTGTTACCTGCATTGTCCTTTCAGAGCTCAGCTTCTCTCTCTCTTTCTGTCTGTTAGGAAAGGTCTGAAGGGCTTTGTGCCCAAACATATCTTTTAGTCAGCTCAGCCTAAGCTATCTGACAGTTTAAGTATGTGGAAGGGGCCCTCAAGCTTTGGAATTTGGCTGGCTGCTATATCCTTGGCAGGCTATAACCCATATAGGTACGATTACTGCAGTAGTGGTCATTTCAACAAGTACTGTAATTGGAAATTTACTTACACAGCTGTTCTTTCTTTCTCCAGGTCTAGGACAGACTTTGCTAGGACCATTATCCAAGCGCTCCTGGACACTTATCATTTCTCCTCTTAGTTCATGTTAAGCTATGTTAATGCACCCATATAACTTTGGCTACTATGGCAGTAATTCATATGGAGAACAAAGCACAGTTGTGTAAGAAAAATTACTTCACAGTAGATGTTTGAATGAAATTTGCTGCAGTTGCTGCTCTCTCCCACCATCTCCCTTTTTTGTGTGTTGTTTATGCCGGGGGTGGGGCATTTAATACTTTAGTAGCATTGTTCTTCTCAAGGTTTTAACCTCACTTTTTCTGTTGTCATGAAAGCTCTGAAGGGCTTGACACCCAAACCTGAGTTTTAGTCAGCTCATCTCAAGCTGGCTAACTGTTTGGGTGCATGATAGGTTCCTGAAGCTTTGGAACATACCTCTCAATCTCTTAGCACAAGACATCTGGACAAAGTCTAACATAATGGGGGACAAAGGCCTAAAATAGGGACAGATTTTAAATGTTGCTCTTATAAACTTAGAAAGTTGCTAGAATAACAGGATTTGTCTTAGCATGCATTTTTATGAAGGCTATGAAGTCTGAAACTGAAATGTATTTCAATATCTCCGGTTCGATTCTCGGCTGGAGCATCTTCTGTGTGGAGTCTGCATGTCCTCCCCGTGGTTGAATGAATTTAAAAACATGATGGCAGGTATGTGCATGTGTGGGTGTGCACACTGTAAGAATTCACTGTCAGTCATTAGTGGACCAGAGTTCCGCTGTGGCAACCCCTAACCGGGAAAAGCCGAAAGAAATAAAGGAAGTGACTTCAGTCCTCAGATCCCCTCAGTGATTTGTCAGAAAGCCACAGATTTTATGAGGAACAGACCAAAATATGAGGCAAAAATCAGGAAATTCTGCAAAACTCTGGACACTTGAGATGTATGCTTTGGAAGCTGGCTGATTGCTATATTATCAATGGCAAGATATAACCCAGATAGTTTAAGCTGCTGCAGCAGTGATCATTCGAACATCTGCTGCTATGGTTAGTTTACTTACGCAACTGTACTTTCCCCTCTTTTAACAACAGACCTTAAACTATGTCATAAGATGCGATAGTTTTTGCTTTTCTTCTTTCTTAGCAATCTTGCAATTAATAACCACCACCCCATCAAGATCGTACTGGTATTTAAGAACGGTTCATCAGCAGTGAAGACTTTTGCCATTCTTTTCGTTTTTAAAGGACACACATTCTGGTAACTCACAGAACATTTTATTCCACTCCACAGCTGGCTACCACTGCCCTTGAAGAAGTTTTCATGAAAGGAACAAAACTGTTTAAAAGTATCACTGAAAAGGCCTTCCTCTTAAATGAGTACTAACCAAAATTTACCAAAAAATTAAAAACAAAAAAGAAAGAAAGAAATCAAATATACCATGACCACAGTACTGAGCTTTATTTGGTGCTGAGACTTTAAAAATGACAGCAGCTGAATTGAGTGCAACCACCCCCCACCCCCAATTTCAATGTATTTATCATTCTTATTGTCCTCTGTATCATGTCCTCCCCACGGTTGGGTGGGCATTCCAAAGACATGCGTAAATGGGCGTGCCTTCGTTGAAGGTTGGACTTCGAGCTGGCACCTCGGCGTTCCTGAAAATCTACTGCCAATCATTAGCAGACCAGAGTTCCGCTGTGGAGACCCCTAAACAGGAAAAGCCGAAAGACAACAACAACATTGTCCTCTGTATCTTAAATTTCAAGGTTTTTCTTTGCTTCATGCTTTCCAGTTTTCTACTTTCTAACTAAATCCAGTTTGGAAAAAAAAACACACATGATTCGATTGCAGCCATTGTAAGTAATGTGCTACTGACACTGATGCAACTTTGGGCAAGCAAAGAAAGACAGTTTAACAGCTGCTTTCTAGCTTTGTGCTTTTTTGAAAATCACAATTTGACTAAATTTGTACTTCTGTTTTCCTGTGAAGTTGGGCATCTGACTTTCTGGTTTGACATCTGGGGAGATTTGTGTGGGGTAGTTGGTAACTGGAAAGTTGCCCACCCCTTGAATTTCATTAACACATCTAGTAAATGTACCATCAGAGATGGATCATGGCCAAATAGGGCTTTAGGCAGGGTAATGGATTGCCTCTAACTTTACAGCTATTCCATTATCGGATTACGTACCCATTTATCCCTAGTTACCATGAACACTGTTCAAACCTGTCAGTGCACATACCAATTTCTTCTTTACTGCTGCAATAATTGCAGATATTTGGATTTAATTTAAAACTTTTACTTCAGATTTTATAACACAACCACTGATAGCCATTTGCTAAACAAAACTATACAGTCTAACAGTGAAAACAAACTCAGCATGAACAATAAACTCCTCTGTCCTTGAAACTCACATTCATTGAAATAGCATTGAAACCCACATTCAAAGAAAATGCATATGGTCAATAAAGGATTAAGTTTACCTTTGAGCCATTTTCAAACCAGAGGTTCCTTATACACATTTTAGGGCCATGCATACATGTAAGTGTTCTCTGATTCATCTTCCTGATTCTATTACATTATATTCCTTGTATAATACAACACCTCTTGTTAGAATGTGTTTTAAATTTGTAATTTTGAACATTCTTCTAGTAAGCAATGAAACAGAATATATGAACCAATAATGACAAAACTACCCATTCAGAACATTTCAGCCAGAAAAGGCCACAAAAACTTGTCATTACAATCCACTAATATCAGTCAATGTGCACAATCTCTGCAGAAGTAAAAGTCATCCAAATAATTCCATGTTAATGAGCTCTATAACGAATGAAGAGGCTGCTACTGGCAAATAACTTTACATTTCAGTTTTTTATCTACAAATTCAGTTCCTGCTGCCCTTGAAGAGTAATGTGCCTATGTTATATTAAAAAAATAATTGGAAAGTGGTAACATGGCAATAGGGAATGGCTGTCAAACCAAAAACAGTTCATAGTTACTAGGCATCTCATGCAAAGAAGGACACACTCAGGAGTGCAGCACCCCTATCCCCCTTAAAGTGCACCACAGTATAATCAGTAATCCAACTAGATTATGCAGACGTAGTACCCACAGCCTTCTGCACCAAAGGCAAGTATGTAAGTAAGTAAGCTAATACTGCTTTCAGATTATGTAGCACAAAAACTGATGGCCATTTGCTAAACACAACAGTTGCAAATTCAGAACAGACCTAGCATGAGCAGCAGTAAACTTCTCTTGAAGCTCTAAGTCATTGAAAATGCACTGAAACTTATAATTCATTGCAAATGCACAGAAATTCACAATTCCTTGACCAATCTGGTAGTTGATGTAGAGGATTCAGGCTCTTGTCTCTTGTAACCAAGGTACAGGCTTTGAGCCTGCGTGAGTTAATTAACTAACTTGCCATCCATAACTAGGGTGTTGCGAACACACACACACACATGCACACACACACACACACACACACACACACACACACACACACACACACACACACACACACACACATACACACACACACACACACACACACACACACACACACACACACACACACACACACACACACACACACACACACACACACACACACACACACACACATATTTCTGCAACTTACAGAATCAAGGAGTGGAATGGCTTCCTTGCTTGTCTTCTCTCTTTTATTGCAGCAACAAGCAAGTTTAAGGTCTAGAACTGCAGACAGAAGCAGCAGCAGGAATGTTTACATTACATCCATGCTGGCATGCATGTATTGTATTAAATAATTAAATACAAACTCAGAAAGTGTGTCTGTGTTCATGTTCTTAAAAAAGAAGACACCATTAGGGAAGAAATATTTTAATTTTTTTTAATTGTTTAATTAAAAAGAAAAATGTTGTGGCAGCCCCCTGGCTAGCACCACTCAGCCAGTGGGCCCTAGCCAACTGCCTACATTGCCTAGTGCTGGATCCAGCTCTGTGCACCATCCCAGTGAAATACACAGCTGTACAGTCACAACTTTGGGGATGATGGCAGCTGTACAGATGGTACTACTCCGCAGCTGGGGCAATCATGACATAGTCTGGTACAGTCTGTGCAGCACCAGTTATATCCAAAGGCAGCTCAGGTACTGTAGAACTTTGTATTTCACTGAGAGGGTATGCTGGCAAGTTGCCTTAATGATCTCTTTGGATTGAAAGTTTAACTATGCCAAGATTGGCATTAGTTATCCATCAAAATTCTGTTACAAAGCTTCAATTCATGTCTCCCATGAGTGTAGCTCTTTTTTGTCTGATGTCAAGTGAATGCACAACTTATAATGAAAAGATGTTCACACGATTTCCCATTTCTCTTTTACTACAAAGAAGCAATCGATCATCAGTCTGCAGTCTTGCTGTCATTCAGGTTCCTTCTGTGGGACATACAGAGAATGCTAATTAGCCAAGTTAGGAACTTTTAAACAGCTCTGTTATTGTCAGCACTACTGATAGTGCCTTATTTGATGTTTTTTAAATATTTTTACTGAACTGTGATTGTTAATTTTGTAAATGGAATTTTGAAACTTTTCCTAGATTCAAGATGTCCTGAAAAACATTCATATAAGTGAACTGACAGAATATAAATTCTGTCAAAGACTCTCTTATAAGGCATCATTTTTGCATATGGGAGTAATGTCAAGTTTCTTCCTGTAAGCACTGTGCAACCACCAAGAAGAAAACACTTGCTAGTAGGTCCAGAGATCACAGGGTCTGTCAAGATCAAAATAAACTTAAGGACTTGCTACAGACCAGCCATCTTCCCAGGCTAGCCTTCTACTTCTGACATGCAATATGCAAAGATGACAAAATGGTGAGATGTCAGAATGTTACTAATAAATAACTAGCATGCAGAGAGCATGATGCCTTAGAGATTCCATCTATTTCACCAAGACCTGCCAACAATGGGTTTGAAGAGAAGTTAATTCATGCTCTCCCAATCCTATATATGTGTAAAGTGGAGTCTCTGCCTGCCAAGTCCATCCAGAAACACACAGAAGAATCCAAAACTTAACCGATGCTATTTCACAGGCCTTTGAGGGAGGATCTGTAGTTACTAGACTAGGTTCTGTTTAACAGGTACCCAAAAAGACCACCCACCTTCAAGAATAATATTCACGCCTTGTAGCAGACAGTATAATCAGATACTTCAAAGCTCCTAATGGATGGCAACCCAGAAGATCTGTTTGAAAATTTTTTTCAGCCCACTGATGGCTGTGACCTTGTCTTCCATCAAAAATGTAGGTCTGATGCCAGAGCTCCAAGCATCCACAAACTTGCCGGTGTCGTCTTTGTTGTTTGATCACTGAAAGTTTGTAGATTATATAAAATTGGGGAGAGAGAATTAAAATCAGTCTGTGGATCACTTTGCATCAGGGGTTCAGAGGTACCTGTCCCTGGGAAAGAGAAGCATAGAAACCCCAGTGGTAGACTTGTCAGAATTGGCCTGAGTTGGACTTTGAATGGGAAAATCTAAGCAAGTAGACACAGTAGAGGTGCTGGGAAAAAAATGACGAGCCTAGGAATCCACATAAACACTTTATTAAGCCACCAAATAAAAGCATTACAAGCTTAACTGTTTCACTGTGTTTTTCGTCCCTGTGCCAAGGACTTCTTCAGAAAAAACACTACATTCAATCCCTCCTTTTTATATAATCTCCTATCCATTAAATAGCCAATAATTAATGTAAAATATGTAATAATTAACTATTAAAGGTATATTCTAAAGATATCCTTTTTATTACATAGCTATTCAATAATAAAATACATGCTAATCTAAAAATACTTTAAAAAATATATTTTATAAAATACAATATGAACCTAAACCAGATGCTCTATATACTTCCACACATAGTAAAAAAATCATAACACTTAAAGCAGAATAAATAATAAAATTAATACACAAATATGAGGAACAAAGAAAATAAAAATAAAAAATATTAGCAATTTGCTGCCCGCCAGTGGCCAAACTAAATCATTAACTTTATTTTTGACCTACACTTTTATTTCTTATAAAACTGAATATTATTAAAATTTAATTATATTGTCTGTTCCATTTCTATGAAAAACCATCATAAAACCCTTATCTTTACAAAAATGAAATGATAAAATATGATAAATAGAGTATAAATATTTAATATAAAAATATAGAATGCATTACAAAGTTTATCTTTACAATCCAGTTGCTCTTAAGTTGAAAACAGGTGCCAGTGAGATATTTTCATTAAGTCCTGAGGCCACATTGGCCTGCAAAACTAACTGCCAATATATTTCATGGTACTTTTATTTTGCTATTCCATGGCCCACCTCTAGAATATACCTTTAATAGTTAATTGTTACATATTTTATAGGTTCATACTAGGCTAATTGCCATTGCTAGCCATTTTAAGCATAGCCAATTATCCCTTGTAAGACTCAAACCCTGCACTTTGTGTTTGTAAGGCAAATACCTTAACCATTAGGCCACCCTCCCAATTATTGCCTAATTGATGGATAGGAAATTATATAAAAAGGAGGGACTGAATGTAGCATTTTGTCTGTAGAAGTCCTTGGCATAGGCACGAAAAATGTGTGTGGTGCTTTTATTTGGTGGATTAATAAAGTGTTTTTGTGGATTACTGGGCTCTTTGTTTTTTTTTTTTCTCCTGCACCTCTACAGTGTCTACCTGCTTGTTTTTTGAGTTGGCGTAGATTCTACGCTATTCGATACTGGTCCCTATTGAGTGACTTTGAATGGGAAGACCTCTGTTTTTCTATCCCTTGTGCTGCAGCTGAAGCTGACCCATGGCTACTAGATGACCTCTTCAATGTGTCTAACTCCCTACTCCTGGCACTACCCCCACCAGTGGAGCCATCTATGAGTGTGGAAAAGGGATTGGTAAACCTCTTCAGTGTGAGTGGACCTTCATTCCGAGTACTACCCCCTCAATGGGGCTGCCTTGGTGGAGGGATTGCAAAAATACCTCTGGTTGCTGGAAAAGGAATCCAGGTTTCCTGCAGCATCATATGTTATGTACTGATGGGTCTCATGCAATGGTTCGATGAGGGATATCCCCAACCAACACGGTAATGAATTCCTGAACTTCTTTGTTCCAAACATGCAATTTACTGGTCATATTGTTACAGTATCATCACTGATGCTCCAGTGCCCAGCCATGCATTTTCAGAACATCCCCATACCTTCTCCTAGGAGAGATGAGCACATATAAACCTCATTATTTCTCTTCCTTCCTAGCTCCAGCACCAAGAGGCCACCCATACCAGTGATTAAATCTGGTCACCAGGGTCACGGTCAGGGTTATATCCATCTTTATCAACATCCTTGAAGGGGAAGAGCTGGTGTTCTCCCCACAAATTGAGCTTGCTGATATTGTGTCTCAGCCAGGTGTGAGCCTAGCACTGAGCAGCATACTACCTTCTCCAAGGATTATGCCATGTTACCAACAAAAAATTATTGGTTTTAACAAGTGGCTTAGCTACTGGTGTCAATCCAAGGGGGTACGATGTTTGATGGACTGGGAGGACGTGGTTAACAGACCACGCTGCTTTGCCACGGATGGCCTGCACTTATCCTCTCTAGGCTTTCAGATATTGGCAAATACCTTTTCCACCCTCATAGTGCCTATTTTAGGCAATTCCAGACTGATAAACCTCCTGATTTAACAACCTATGAAGGAATATCTGAAGGTGGTACTGCTCGATGCTAGAAGTCAAAACAAGAAACTCCACTCCCTGCAAGCCTTTCTCTCCCTGGAGAGTGTAGACATCTGTGTAGTAATGAGGATATGGTTTAAATTCAAAGAGAGTACCCCGGAAGTGCAAGGTATGCCTTTCACACCTTTACACCTGCTAGTGTACAGGAGGGAACTAAAGGTGGAGGAATCTCAGTCTATATTAAAAACAACCTCACATTCAGACTAGTTTATGTGTATGACTCACTGGAACTTATAAATGCGCAAGTCACCATAAACAGGGTCTTGTACTATAGGTCCTCTCAGTATCCCAGGAAACCCATACTACCTATCTCAATGTGCTAGAGACCCTCACTGTTCAACCTAATATGATCTTCATGGGGGCATCTCAATACCCCTCTATAGACTGGGAATCCCAGACCACTTCTAATACACAAGCCCAGTGATTCCTAAACTTCATTAATACCAACATCCTGGAACAATTGGTTAATTCTTCTACCAGAGATACAAACATCCTTGACCTTCTACTCAAGAGCATGGGGGAGCAATGTTCCTCACTCAATGTAATGCCCTTGTTCATCATATCTGACTATAAGGCAGTATTGCTTGAAATAAAAATTAAATCCTGGGCCCCTGCAAAACCAAAAATCTTTAGGAATTATTCCAAGGCTAACCTGTCTCTACTAAGCAACACCTTGGCTAAATTCCAAGCACCCCCAAACCCGGTAAACACCATGGCATATGCTGAACTATTTACAAAATCCCTGTACAGCCATATTGATAGCTGTATAGAGTGAGCTGTGCTCACTCGTATTAAGAATAAGACAAACTCAAAAGACAAGCCACCCTGGTGGAATCACAATATCAATCGATTTTACAACAAAAGAAAAAATATCTTGGCCAAATGTAGGTGGAAGAAAGCCAAACATACTAAAAGCCCCTGACCAATCTAAACAGTCAACTAAGAGAATTAATTAATACTTCAAAGACAACATTTGAAGAAAAAATAGCTTCTCAGTTAAAGAACAACCACAAAGCTTTCTACAGCAATGTCACTAACCTCAAGGGAAATATACAACAATATACAGAACTTATTGTAAATGGCATCTTTCACACTGGCCATTGCCAGACCACTGGGGTCTAAATGGAGAGATGATAGGTCAGCATGTAAAGGGGAGTATTGTTGCTGAAATCAAGTTAATCCTCAAGTCTTGGTGAGTACCTTTGCAAGGTGGACCCTGTTTTTATAAAATCTCACAAAGATGACACTGATATATAGACTGCATTTATATAGCATATATCATGGACAGAAGTAAATTAAAAAAGATAGCTGGGTGCGCAAGACACAGGATAAAAAAGTGCCCATTCCTGGTAGGCACACTGGTGCCAGGACTGGAAAAGATACAGTGTAGAAACCTCAAAATACGGAAACATTTCTACAATGGGGCCAGGCCAGGCCCAGGGGGAGGATGCCCCCCGTTGTAGAAGGAAGTAGTAGTCCACAAAAATCACAAAATTTGATAGGCCAAAGAAGAGCCATAAAGACGATAAAGTGGACTATTGTGGATAAGAAACAAATTATATATTGTTACTATTATGCAAAAAGCCCAGAATTTCCAGACACAAGATATGCAAAATGATTAAGAGAGAAATTACAGGAAAGAAAAACACTGCCACAAGAAAAACTGTCAGAAGCTTCAAATAAAAAATTGTGCTCATTAATACAACAGATTTGTGAAAAACAGTATATAGATCAAGAAACTTTGAAATGTTTGGAAAAAGAAGCATCAGAGGAAGAGCAAAAATATAAACAACAAAACCTAGATATTTTTGAAAAGTATAAAAAAGAAATACAGACATGAGAAAGAAAGAGAGATTTGTTATGGTGCAATATTTATGCAAAGGAGAAAGCCAAATTAATAAATATAAAGAAGGTAGCCCCAATGATATTCAAAGAGAAATACAGGAAAAGACATCCAGATATGGAAAATTTCACAATAAAAAAATACTATCACAAATAAGTAATTTAGAATAGAAGATTCATAAAGTAGAAGTTAAAAAATTAGAAGTTGAAGTTATGGAGTGCCTGCGAAGTGAAGGGTTTGAGAAGCTCTAACATGGGTTACATCACAGCAGAATGGAGTGAGTCCCCAAAGTAAGGAGAAACAGGAAGATCAGGAGACATCTGAAGAAGAAATATGGACATAGGAAATAAAACGAGATTTAATATGGTGTAATATTTATGCAAAGGAAAAAGCAAAACTAACCAATACAAAAAGAGTAGCACCAAAGATATTTGAAGAGAAATACAGGCAAAGGAATCTGGACATGGAAAACTTTACAATACAAAAAACAAGAAGACAAAGAGGAAACGTAGAAAAGGAGATTAGTAATGGAGAAGTTAAAGAAATAGAAACTTGAGGTTATAGAGTACCTGCAAAGTGAAGATCCAATGTAGAAAATCTAGTTCAGAAAGCACTACAACAGGATAGAGCAATGGATATCCAAATAAAGGGGAAACCAGTGGAATGGGAAGCTGTTGATCAGGTGCCATATAAAGATATTTTGGAACTTTCCACAGGAAACCAATATAAACATTCACTTGAAGATGAACAGCAAGGGAAGGAATAGGAAACTGTGAAAACTCTGATGCAGTCAATGTGGAGGAGTGATAGGCCAGTGAGTTCCCGTATGACAAAGCAGTTGATGGCACAGGATGAACTTGAACAGAATGCGTCCCAGGAAGATGCTACAGAACTTTCTATAGAATGCCCACAGGAAATAGAAAACAAAAAATGTGCCCTCAGTTTAGAAGAAAATGAGCTAAGAGAAGAGTTGCTTGATTATTTTTAATAGACATAAACAGGCATATTAAGATCAAACAAAGAAATAAACTGCAGTAGGTCAATAAAACCCAAAAAGTCAGAAGTTTGATAAAATAAATGAACACAGTAATTAGGACTGTCCATAGAGATCCATGCGATATAAAAGAAGTAAACAGGATATATTACTGTGCAGCTAAATAAATAAGTGATAAAGTTCTACCACAGATACCAACATGGAAGAATCGAATGAAGAAAACTATAAAGCACTTAAAACAAGAAGTGTCACTGTTAGAAGAATATAGAAGAGAGAACAGATCAACAAAAATACTAAGAAAGATAGACGTGATAAAAGAAATCCATTGTATTAGAAAAGACCAGGATCTATCATGCACTATTCCAAATAACCAACTAAAAATCTCAGTGCAGGTGGAAAAACTTAGACGATATGCAGATAAACATAAAGGAAAAGTACAAAATAAACAATTTATTGATGAACTCAAAAAAGTTATAGAGAATTGGGGAAACAAGGTAAAAGGAATTAAAAGACTGCCAAAAAAAGAAGAAATCAATACATTTTGGAGAAGTATCTGTGAAGATCCCATGGAACATAACAAAAATGCTAAATGGATAGAAAAAGTAATTTAAGAAGTTTAAAGGTACAGGATATGAAATGGGATGAAGTAACAGCCAGAGAAATTGAAACAAAGTTAAGAAAAGCTTCTAACTGGAAACTGCCAGGCCCAGATACAGTACCTAACTTTTGGTTAAAAGTATTAACATCTTTGCATGAAGATTTAGCCATGAGTAAGAACTATTTATATACACACCCAGAACAGACACTAAACTGGTTAACAACAGGAAAAACAATGTTCCTACTTAAGAGTGAACCTGCAAGCTACCATAAAAATTATAGACCAATAACTTGCCTTCCAACAACATATAAACTATACATGGGAATTGATACCAACAGAGTTTATAGTCATTTAGAACAAAACTCAATTATGGCAGTAGAACAAAAGGGTAATAAAAGAAAGTCATATGAAACAAAGGCTCATTTGTTGTTAAATGATGTCACAGTGGAGAACTGTAAAAAGGGGAAGAATCTAAGTATGGTATGGATTGACTACAAAAAAGCATTTGATAGTATCCCATCCCACATTCATGGATAAAAGAGTGCTTATAAATGTATAAGATATATACCCTACACTGATCGACTACATTACAGTGAACATGGAACAGTGGCAGACCACTTTGCAATTAAGCCATGATAAAGGACGATTTATTATTCCAGAGATAAAAATTCAAAAGGAGATAGTCCAGGGTGGATCTCTTTCACTGCTGCTATTCTGCCTTTCCCGTAACCCATTAAGCTGTCTACTTAACAGCTTAGGCCATGGCTATAATTTGGCTCCTAGAGAACAACAAAGTGTAAATACTTCTCATGTTCTCTTTGTCGATGATTTAAAACTGTATAGCTCAGCAGATGAGGAACTGAAGCAAAACTGTAAGTTGTCAAAACTTTTTCAGATGATATAAGAATATCATTTGGTCTTGATAAATATGCAAAAGCAACCTTTAAAGCAGGAAAACTGCAGCACTAGGAAAACATCAGTTTGGGACAAGAATGTGATATAAAAGAACTTGAGCAAGAGGGAGTGTATAAATATTTGGGAATTGATGAAGGATCAACAATAAAATATGAACAAATGCAAATAAAACTTGATCCCATGCAGTTTAGTTTTGTCAAGGGGAGGTCATGCCTGTTAAATTTGGTCGATCTGCACACCGCCTACCATGACCTGGCTAAAGCCTGTGATACTATTCCCCACTCAGGTATAACAGATAAACTTTCTCAACTAGGCATCAATCCATATGTTATCAGATGGGTAACAAACCGGCTCACTGATAGAACCCACCTAGTGAAAACAGGGACAGCCACCTCAAGTAGATCCGTAACAAGAGGTACACCCCAGGGGATCGGTCTTGGGGCCTCTACTGTTTGGGATATACTTTTCGGAGGTACAGGCCAAATCTAGTGGGCTATGGCTGACCAAGTTTGCAGATGACTACAAGCTGGTTGTTGTCATCAGTTCCCCTAGTGATGTGGACATCCTCCAAGAGGGTCTCACCCAAACAAATGACTGGTGCCAGAAACATGGCCTCAAACTGAATGCCAAAAATGCATTATTATCCCTTTTGCAGACAGTGATGTCCCTACAAATTATCACATTGATAATAAGGTCCTAAGCTTACAATCAGTTATGAGGGACTTGGGCACCCAGGTTGACAGCAAACTGACTTTTGACCACCATATTGCCTCTATTGTACTGAAAGCTTTCTACATGGCCCACCTCATTAGTAGGGATATCTCATCCAGGAACAAGGTGGTCATAACATCCCTGTATTTTTCCCTTATAAGATCCATTATTGAGTACAATGCCCCTTTTGGCATGTACCTCACAAAGCACATACAGCAGCTGGAGAGACCACAGAAGTTCCTCACTCGGAGAATCCAGAGACTTAAACATCTACCCTACACAAATAGGCTAAAAGCCCTGTCCCTCTACTCAGTCTCCTACAGAGTCCTCAGAGGTGACCTCTGTCTGGCATACAAAGCAATCTCAGACCCTACCTTGATGGGACTGTTGCATATCTGCAAGTCAAGCTCCACTTGATTAACCAACCTCAACCAGGTCTTTGACATCAATAGGACTTGTTGATGGGATAGATTTTTGTCCCAGAGACTCCCCCTTTTGTGGAATAGACTCGCTTTCCACATAAATCAGAGTACCTCATTGATTCTTTTTAAGTGCAACCTGGATAACTGGATGGGAAACAGAAAATACACCCCTGGGATTCCACCTGTGTCCCTGCTGGATGGTGGCATAGGGTGCTAACTTGTTGGAACATAGGCTAAATTCTTGGCAAGGCTTGTAAGGGTGTCAGGGTCAATAGCCTAGTAACTTCCTATGACCTAATTTAAAGAATATTTTAGAAGACTTAAATTAATCCTGAAAAGAGCGCTGACATCTAGGAACAAAATCCAAGCTATAAACCAATTTGCTCTTCCTGTCCTAACTTACAGTTTTGGAATGACTGACTGACCCCAAAATATATTGGATAGATTAGATAGGAAAACAAGAGGGATGCTTCATGTTCACCAAATGATTTATAAAAATCAGTGCATGCCAGGATTATATAGTCTCTATTCCGAAGGAGGGATGGGCCTCTTTGAAACTGATTACATGTATAGATCTGCAATCATGGGACTCCACATATATCTGCTGACCTCACAAGGCCCAAATTTGGTGAAAGTTTTGAAACATGAGGAGATTAAATCTAAGATGACGTCTCTGCTTAATCTAGCAGAAACATATTGGCATCAAGCAGGAATGAAAATCAAACCAGAAGTAGATAAAAACCAGGCAGCAACTGAATGTGCCAAAAACAAAAGAAAGAATATAAGGTGAAGGACCAGATGAGAAGGCAAGAAATGTGGAAAATGCATAAATATAGTTGCAAGTAAAGAAAACTTCTGGAAGAACCTCATGTTGATCAGGAACGAATGCAGGAATGGTTAAGGAGAGGCAAATTCAAACCAAGAGATGAAAGGTTAATATTGGTGGCCCAAGATAGTGGGCTGTGTACATGCTGGTTTACAAAGTCCATTGAACATGTGGGAGAAACAGACAAATGTAGGTTTTGTAAAACCAAATTGGAAACAGTCGCACACCTCGTTGCTGGTTGTGACATACTAATGGCAGAAGGACTGTATACTGAAAGGCATATTAATGTGGCAAGACTGTTGCATTGAGTATTGTGCAAACATTATGGTACTGAAGTGGATGAAAATCACTGGAAATATGAACCACAAAGCATCATATAAAATGAAGAAATTTATATCACATGGGATCACCCATTACAACAGTTTAAAAAATAGATGCTAGAAAACCTGTTATAGTGGTCCATGAAAAGAAGACAAAAGTAGCATTGATCAGTGAAATTACCACACCCATCGACTACAGTGTCTTGCATACAGAGAGACACAAAGTCATAAAATATCAGGATCTGCAGGCAGAAATGAGAGCAATGTGGAGGAAAGATATCCAGACAGTTCCAATAGTAGTAGGAGCAATGAGTCTTATAAAAAAGAATCTATAATCGTATCTTGATATGTTATCAATCCATGTAACCCCATATGAATTGCAGAAGGAGTCATTACTGGGCACATTGCAGGTGCTGTGAAGAGCACTTTTGGCTGACATTAAAGATTGGAATACTAATTTCATGAATTTTAATCATACTTTGACATAGGAATGGGGTCCATTCCCATCATGGTATTAGAAACCCAAAAGATTTGGAGGAATTAAGAAAAGGAGATGCCATTGCCAACCTTTTAGCTGACAGGTTCAGCTCAAATTTCTCCCACCACTCTCCCCATTCCCCCCACTGATAGTCCAAAGGAAATACAGAATACCACAATCTCCAAACTATTACTATTTAAAAGATCATCAATGCACTTTCCAAGGCCAAAAATACTGCATTGATGGGCCCTGATAACATCCCTGGATGCTTGCTAAATGGCATGAAACATGACCTCTCTGGTCCACTTGAATCACTTTTCAAGTGGATCCTATAGTCAGGTTTTGTGCCCAAGAAATGGAAGATGCCTACAGTCATTCCCCTGCGCAAAGGAGATCCAACCACCAATATGGGTAACTATAGGCCCATAAGTCTGATCAGCTTCATATGTAAGGTCACAGAAAGAATCAGAATGGATGAGATAAACAAGGACATAGGTAACCTGCAAGTGCTGGATCCATCACAATTTGGCTTTGTTAATGGAAGAGCATGCCTACTAAATCTAGTGGAATTCTTTGAGAGAATCACCACAGTAATAGATAAGGGCAAGATTGTGCACACAGCTTACTTTGACCTGGCCAAGGCTTTTGATACAATACCCCACACAGGCATTATAGATAAGCTCATTAAATTAAGTATAAACCCTTTTATCATACACTGGATAGCCAAATGGCTCACTGATAGGACCCAGGAGGTCAAAACAGGTAAGGCTATCTCCACCAAGAGGCCAGACACTACCATAGTCCCCCAGGTACTGGTACTAAGCCAACTACTTTTTGGCACCTGTGTCTCTGAATTGGAAGAAAACACTGAAGGATTAGGGGTGACCAAGTTTGCATGTGATTGTAAGCTGGTGGTTATCATCAACTCCCCTGCCGACACCTGCATTCCTCAAGAAGGTCTATCTCTGACTAAAAAATGGTGCCAAAGTCATGGCCTTAAACTCAGTGCTAAGAAATGCATAATTGTACCCTTTGGAAAGTCAGCTATCCTGGCTAATTACCATATTGATAATACACACCTAAAAGTTGACCTAGTGGCTGGGGATCTGGGTATGCATGTAGACAGTAACCTTACCTTCAACCACCACATGGGCATAGTCATTCCTCTCAACACTACAGATTTTTGCAGAATGTCCAGATTTTTGCCTCATATATATTTTTGGTCTGTTTCTAATAACATTGTGGCAAATCTCTGACAAATCATTGAGGGTTGAAGGCAGAAAATAATGACAGACAGTTGAGTTTCAAACTTCATACCCTTTAGAAAATACATGCTAATGCAAAACCTGGTATTCTATTAACTTTCTAAGCTTGTAAGATCAGTATTTAAAAAGTGTCCCTATTTTAGGGCATTTGCCCCCCATTATTTATGGCTTTGTCCAGATTTTTTGCTTTAAGAGGTTGAGAGGCATGGCCACAGTTATGAGAAAATCCTTTTATGGTGCGCAAATTATAAATAAGGGCATAGCACCTATGTCTAAAGAAGTCATTATCCCATAGTATTCTGCACTTATCAGATCAATTATAGAGCACAGTGCTCTCTTCAGTGTGTACCTGACCAGGCATATGCAGCAACTATAGCAACCTGAAAGGTTCCTTACAAAAAGAATATGAGTCATATGTAGAACACATTAAAGCCTTGTCCCTCTACACAGTTTCCTATAGATTTCTGAATGGTGATCTATGCCTCGCTTACAAGGCATCCGCAAACCCCATACTTATGAATCTCCTTCATATTCATAAGTTAAACAGTACCAGAAATACAAGGTCTAGGGACCTGAATTTTGACTGTGACTTAAACAGAACATGCTGGAGAGACAGATATGTGTCCCAGAGACTGCCCCTGCTATGGAACAGGTGCCCCATCCATGTGAAGCTGAATTTGGCTATTACTCAATTTAAGTGTAATCTGGGTCAGTGGATGCGGAAAAGGAAATTTACACTGGGCCTGGCACTCATGTCCTTTATGGACAGAGGTAGCTATACATGTATGGCCTTCAATGTCCTATTGGGATACAGGGCATAATTATTCTTTTGGAAAAAACTTGGCTAGGCTTAGAAAGGCTCCCTGCATCATTAGCCTACTAACAATCTATGAATTTAAAATCCCATCCCCATGAATTATGCCACCAAAGATTAGATAACTTATCACTTCAAGTTCCCTACTCGGGGGTTCTCTGTAAGTGTCAGTTTAAACTTTTTGAGTGAGCATTTGAAACAGAGTAGTCAGAGGGAATTTCAGAATCAGAAAAGACGTATCTGGACTTGTTGGGCATAGAACATCTCAAAGCCCCAGCAGTGCTACTCATTTCTGCTTCATTCAAGGATACCTTTGAGTTGGAATCCTACAACCTTAGCTCCCAGCAGCCAAGAAAAAGATGTACTACAGATATAAGATGATATCAAGGCTGCCAGGGCAGAGATTCCCAAATATTATGGAGGACAAGATACTGAAACACTTTGGTAAAAAGTATATTCTGCAGCCGTGCTTAAATTTATGGTTATAAAGTGCAAAAAGAAATATCTTAAGTATCAAGAAGAAATCCTTATGAAAATAAAGGATAAGATACGAGACCTGTCAGATGTGAATGTGAAGAACAATGTCAGCAACTTAGTCCAGACCTCATTATGGGTGAGCTAACATGCAATAAAATGATGTGCTACAGCAGACATACTGGGTAGGCAGATTTGTGTTTAACCTCTGCTTGCAAATGTGGAATGGGTAGCTTTTAAATGCACCTTATGAATATGCTTTCAGACACACCCTTGAACAAGGACCTGCTTTTCCAGTCATGGTCTCAGAAGATTTTCAAAAGCATGGAGGAAAAAGGTAAAATGACCAAATTGGTGAAATTGCATTTTTACTCTTGCATCTTCAGATGTATAACAAAATATTCAGAAAAGCAGTTGTAATTGTGTAGGAAACAGACCAAGAGGAGTAGAAACAAAAAAAAAGATAATTTCATGAAAAAGCAAGTAGAGAGGGACAACAAGGCAGGGGAAGGGTAGAAATTCCCCATCTATCCAAGAGACCCCACCCGGCCAGTACTTCTTTTTCCTTCTCTTCATCCCAACTCTTCTGCAGTAACTATCTCATGTATGAGATAGTTGGTTCTTTACAATATCTGGCAGATGGGTGGTGGGGAGTAGGGGAGTACATTGTCTGAGAGATACAGGTTAGAATTCAAGGTCATCCTACTCTTTCCCTTGAACCAAACCATCTTAGCACTGAAGCAGCTTACTGTATATCACACCATGGAAGTAGTCCCCTGTGGGGAAAAGGGAAAGGCATTCTACTTCAGGCTTTTTCTCATCCCTAATAATGATGGAACCTTAAGGCCTATTTTGGGCCTGTCCAAACTCAACATGTTTCTGAGGTTCAGAAATTCTGACTGTTCCCCTTCTAAGACCTCCTTACATTGCTTCTTTCCAGGGTGCTGTTGTTCAAGGTGCAATGGAGCAGACAGTATTCACCAATGTCTGTCTTCTCTGTTTGCCTTCACAGGGACCCAAGGCATCTATAGTTTTGTTTGTACTACATTATCCAAACTGCTTTAGCAGAGGAGACGAACAGGTAAATTACCTTGACTGTGTGATTTTTCTTTGTGGATTGAGCATCAGTCTGCACAGCCTAATGATCCAGTTCAGAAGGGAACTGAACCAGACCACAGATGCCTGAGACCTTGTGTGAGAGTCTAGTTACTGCACCTAAAAGTGACCAGGACTTGCAGTAAAACTGTACTAAACAGGCATATAAATGTCAAATAAAAGATGGCTTTGCTACCTATTAATGTTGAAAGCCTTCAGTTCATTGGTGAAGCCAAGAACACTGAAGGTAATCACAGGTAATGCCACAGTGATGAAGATGTGAAGAAGAAAAGGCTGCACCCAATCTTACCAATCATGTGAGCTCACCTTAATGATCTGGAAGACAGCAGTGCAGATGGAACTTCACCTACGAGCCTGCATTCTCTTTCTACTCAAGACTCTACTTGTGGATAACCTAAGCGGTCTGTGGTCAACAGCTATGGATGGTAGCTGAATCCATGAGTGTTTAACGTGAATCTCAGAAGTGGGGGTCTTTCCTTAATACACACATTTGATTGAATGAACATCACCATTTGCAGACCTTTAGCTCCAGATTTCTAAGCCCAAAGTCCTGGGTAGTAGCTGCCTTCAGCATGCCTTGGAAAAAACATCTGCTGTATGCCTTCTGACCATTGCATCATGCCCAGAATTAAAAAAAAAAAAAAAAAAAAAATATATCTATATATATATATATATATATATATATATATATATATATATAGATAGATAGATAGATAGAAAGATATATATATAAAACAGGCAGGGCCAGGCTTCTACTGATCATGCCAGACTGGCCCCTTCAAACATGTTTTTTTCTCTTCTGATCCAGGTGGATTTGATGGATGTATTGGTTCTCCTCCTCTCACCTACACTTTACTGATCCATGAAAGGAAGACATGCCCCGGGATTCATGAAGCTCGGCGCAAGGTTGGCGTTAGGCTTGAACTGACCATGTGGCATGAAGATGGCACAGTAGCGCCAAATGCATATTAATGAAGGCTCGCTGCCACCACAGCCACGTGCATAGGAAATGAGCAAGAGTGCATAGGGCGTGTTGAAGTGCCGCATTGAGGTGTGGAAATGTCAGCTGTCAACGTGCAACCTAAAATGCTTGCATACAACAATTTGCATGCAATAGTAATCACATCTGTCAGTGTCCGTGGATACTGAAACATATGCAAAGCATGCAAGACAGTTCTTGTGAACACAAAATGAAGAAGCAAACACAAATGCATGGTAGGAAATAACGGGTCCCCATCCCTCGAACAAATGACATTGAAAGCCGTGTGCCCGTAGTCCAACGCAGTGTAGATAGTTATACCAAGTGGAAGGGAAACGCATCATGTTAGCACGCCACCAATAGCTACGTCCAGCCAATGGTCAGGGTCACCAGCTGTCCCACATTGTGGGGGAGAGTACACAGCTGGGCAGATGTGTCCATAACAAAACCACGATCAATGTAAATATCTAGCAGCCGTATGACAGAATTATATCCCACAATGCATGTAATAGTCACATACAATAGGTATGTCCGTATTTAACATACCATATGTGACAGGAAATAGAATAAGCATGAAAACGAAACAGAAGGAGCATATAAACTGCTACAACAATAAGGCAACATGTAGGCTTAAAGGAACAGTAGTATCCATAGCGTTGACTGTGGTTATGTGTTGTCCATTACAATCGGATATTTGTCCACAATATATCCCATCCTGGACATAAGAAAAGGTGGCAGCCTACCAATGATTAGAGCAGTTGGCCAAAATCCACACATATGCGGTCCAAGCCGTACTTGTCAGGATGTGTCACAGCTGAACAGGTATTACCCGAGTGTACCAACCATGTCATGAAAGTTAAGTATGGGCATGTTCCTATGTGTGTGATGTATAGCATGTGGAAGGTGAAACATGCCAGGGTAGTTCACACAACCATACAGGTACCTGACATATGTAGTGTATGCAATGTGTTACCTTGACTGTGTCATGGGCCATCAACCAAAGCAGTGATGGATGGAGTGTCAGGAATATGTGTGTGGGGGGGATGGGTAATGGTATAATCCTCAAAGGCAAGACTGTGTCGTATGCAGACTAGGTGAACTGGAGGTGTATGAGGGAGCAGCAGGTGAATCAGAAAGAAACACAAAGAACATGTATACACATTTGCAATACAACCTGACAGGCCATACTGTAGAACACAATCCCACAAACATATGAATATTAAAATGTGCGATACAAATGTACAGAAATGTCACTGGCACATAGATTGGTCCTGATGGAACCGGCCAATTCAAATGCAACACACCTGGATGTATAATGGAATAACCATCATCCCCTCCACAGCACACAACCCGCCCCCATACCTGAACATCCACCAAATCCAGCCATACTTGGCATACTAGCTTGGCGCAGCCACATCTACACATAGTGACCACTACTCATATGTAGTAGGCAGTGTCACCCTAGGCAGTTTCAGGATTGCAAACTATGTATCCCTTGCACACATTTTCGTAAAGCCAAAAGAATGGTTGGTATTGGTCTTGTTAAATTTTTGGATATCCCTCATGGGATAAGTAACTTGTGTAAACATCAGAATGGGTATCAAGACACGATGTCCAATCCTGTAGACATCTGGACACAAGTTGGAATGTGCAGTAGTGGTGCACGAGACTGTCCAGCCCTAGATGGTCATGCAGAACCTACTACCTAGGATCAAACACCTGCCTGTGACTCACGTGTCCCAACATGAATAATCAAGAGAATATATTGTATACATTTGCATAGTTGCACTTGGAAATAGGGTGATGAAGTCTCTGACGTAAATAGGATACCCCCTGATCCACTGTGTGAGGGACAGTCACTGTGTGGGTAGGTGTGTCCTGACCAACAATGATACAATGCCAAATGTCCTGTGATTGTAGGAAATAACTATGTACCATACTGCATGTAACAGTTGCCTAAAGCGGTCATGTCAGGATATAAAGTACGTAATTCATACAAGAAACAGACTAACAACTAAAGTGCTAAAGGTATAGGCTCACAGCTAGGAAAATAATGAATGTTCTAAACCTGCACTGACCGTGGGTATTTGTTGGCCTAAACAATCTGGTGTCCCTAGAATATATCCCAACCTGTACATATGACAATGTGTCAACCCTACCAATGGTCAGAGCATTCACACAATAACTGGCCAGCCTCTTAATCACTCACAAAGCCAGTGACCTTTGGAGGAAAGGTGTTGAATGAGAATGACTAATTACAACAATTAAGAGTAATAGATGCATTTAACTGCAGAAAATTAGTAGTAATACTAATATGGTAGAAGTGCCTTGTCCCTGTCACTGTAAAAACTAGTCCGAGTATCACAGAGGTTTGTACACATATGTACACCAACCAACTGTCACATTTGTTGACAGGACTATTGCATACCTGTAGTGAATTTATGATCAATGTCCAGAATAATATCCATTGTGTCTATAAATGAATGAAATAGTCAAATGTGAAGGGAAACAC